>NC_057797.1:11975909-11980513 GCF_018294505.1 Triticum aestivum
CCTCCCAATACCAGCCCAACGGAGCCCAGTCCCGGACATGACCCCTCTGATCAAGCCGGCCTCCTCTGCCGAGTCGACGATGAGGATGCGGGATAGGCATCGTCGACGTCGATGTGGGAATGTCACACCCTAGCTAGTTCAAGCATTAGAGTGTGCATCATGTTTAAATTCCTCTTAAATTTGAAATGCCCTTCTAAAAAGTTCACTCTCTTTGTCTTGGGTTAGAACCTCTGGCAAAATTGGTGCACAATTTTCTAGGTCAACAGAAGGTCATTGAATTAAATCATAAGTATTTGAATTTGGGCATTTAAATGCTATAAAATAATTTAAATGCTCAAATAATTCTGGAAATAAGTGTGGGCTGTTGGAAATATTCTAAACAGAGCTCACAATTATTTTCAGGATTTTTGGAAACGTTTTAGTATTTTTTTAATACAGCCCAATAGTTGCAGAAATAAATAGAAAAGAAAACAAATAAGAAAAAAAGAGAGAGGGAAACCCACCTGGGCCTTACCTGTGCTGGCCCAGCCCGCTTGGCTCGGCCCAGTCGACTGGCCTTGCCAGTCGTCCCCCTCCTCCCGCCAGGAGGACGAGGAGCGCGTGGCTGGCGCCCGCGGCCACACGCCGGCCACCTCCTGCTTCTGCCGACGCCCTGGAGGCGTGTAGGGGTGCCACGCCGACCGCCACGTCCCCCTCTCCCCCTTCCTCACTCTTCCCGTGCTCCTCTCCCTCCTCTGGCTCTCCTCTTGCACGCACCGAGAGCCATTATCGCCGCCACACGCCGTTGCCGCGCCCACCACCGCTACCTCGCCTCTCCGACAAGCCCATTAGCTCCGCGCTGCCATCCTCGACCTCTCCGTCGACCCTCGCAAGCTCGGACGACCCCAAGACGACGTGGTGACCCTCTTCCCCGTCTACGGCCGCCGGATGCCGTCGTTCGATTCGCCGGCCTCAAGTCCTCCCCGAGCTCACTAGCCTGCTCCGCGAGTTCCCTGTGAGCCCATCTTTCCTCCGCCCCTCTCCCCGCGCTCGTCCGCGTCCTCCAACCCCCTCTGCCATCGAGGCCGAGAGCTCGGCTCCGCCGGCCATGTCGCCGCCATGGCCACAGGCGCGTAAGCTCGAATCCGAGCATGTCTTCGTCTTCCACGCGCTCCCAGGAGCCTAACGCACCACTCCCCGCGCCTCGCCATGCCCCATAGCGTCGGGTTCATCCACGCCCGAACTCCGGCAACCGCCAAGGTCGTCGCCGGCGTCGTTTCCGGCCTCCTCGAGCCCCACTTCCTCCACCAAACGATGCGGCTTGCTCCCCGCGTCACGTAGCTGCTCTCCGCCATCGTTTTGGTCGCCGGAAACGCAAACCCGAGCCCCTCCGCCGCGTCTGACATCGCCGGCGTCCAGCCGCCGGCGAGTTTGACTCAGTTTGACCCTGTGCGGGCCCAGGTAGACCCCCTGGGTCTATGATAGGTGGGGCCGGTCTGCTAATAAGTTTAAGATTAGTTTTAACTAATTCTAATTAGTTTAGACACTGACATGTGGGCCCAGGCCCCACTGACAGCTAATTAGTGTTAATCTAATTCTGTTAACTAGTTGTGACACTGACAGAAAGGGGCCACCAGTTAGGTTTGACCTGGCCGACCCAGTTGACCCACTGACGTCACACCTATGTCATGCTGACGCATTAATTCAATTACTGGATTTATTCTTATATAAGAAATTCCAGAAAATAGCCAAAACTTCTAAAAATCATAGAAAATCAACCATAGCTCCAAATGCAAAGATTTATATATGAAAAATGATCAGAAAAATTCAATCTATCCATCTGTAATGGTTTCATGCATGACAAAATAAGTTAACCTTTCTGTTTAAGCAGAATAAGGTAATGCACTAATAAGGCCATGTTAATGAGCTAAGATTTGAATCATTGATTCAAATGAGTTCATCCCCTTCTGTTTTAGCTTGCATTAGGCCAATACACTTTCATCTTGCCATGTCATAGCGTGCATCATATTGTTGCATATTGCCATGTGTTGATTATGTTCGGTGTGATTTTCGTGGTAGGTTCTGCCTCTGAGGATAACCCCGAGTATCCGTCTGAAGGGCAGTACCCTACTACCACTACAACAGGCAAGCAACCCATTGATCATTCCGATACAAACCCATGTTCTCGCTTTTGCTCTTGTTTACTGCATTAAGACAACGCGATTCAAACTACTATGTGCTACGGTAGTTGAACCCTTATCCTCTGCATGACCTGTCATTGCCACAGTAACTAGATGAAACCCACTAGCATGCGTAGGAGTTGATTGAGCCATGTATGTGATTCCTACCTTGCTATGCCTGCTATGCTTAGAGTTGTGTCAGGTCTGGTTCATCTGGGTGATGGGCTAGAGTGGAATGTTTATGTCTGTAATGTGAGGGATGTGTTGAACATGTTTTGGTAAAGGTATCGATGAGAGGCCATGTAGGAGTACATGGTGGGCTGTTTCATTGAGACCGTCCATAAGAACTGAGATCTGTATGCGTGATTTAAGATTCAGCTACTACCACACATTGGGCCCTGAAATATGACCCCGCTCGACTTACTGACCCCTCTCGCCCTCTGTCCAGGAGTTGCAACTAGTTTCTGGTGTTTGTAGGTTATGTGTTGGCGGCCGTGCGTAGCACTGACCCTAGGCGTGGGCTATGATGCGGTAGATACACTGTGGCCGGGTATGCCGGGTGCCCGTTTGGCGTCTCGGGACCCTGTACACATCGTTTGGGGCCGTTGAGGACACCCCGGTCGGATTTCCTTGCGGATGGAACCTGAATAGGCTATAAACCTGGACTAGAGACTTGCGCGGTTAGTCAGGTCGTGGTCTACACCCACGTCGGTTTTTGCTTGAAGTCTGCCGAGCACATGTCGTGTGGAGACGCTAAGTGGTGGAAACATGTGTGACGAAGTACACCCCTGGAGGGTATAAAACTATTCGAATAGCCGCGTCCGTGGTAAAGGACTACTTGGTTGCCTATACAGTTCATAGACAAGTTAATGGATACTACTAAAAGACCCAAGATAAGTGTGAGTACCGAGGATGGCCCTCTCGTAGGATGACGAGGGAGGATCCCCGGTGGAGTATTGTGTTGGTGAGTAGTGGACTCGTGTGCGAAAACTATTTTCCTAGTGGAGTTCCGTAGGATAGCTTAGCCAAGAGTCAAAGCTAGCTTGCTGCAATAACCCCACCACCTACTTGAGAATGAGCATGTATAGTAGGTTATGTTGTAAGACTTGCTGAGTACCTTTGTACTCATGTTTTCTTAATTACTGTTTTCAGACGACAACACCGCCCCCTCCGATGGGTTCTACGTAGACCTTGACGTCGACGAGTGACTAGCCACCCAGGTGGTGATTCTGGCCATGGAGGGTCCTATGTAGATAGACAGGCTTCGAGAAGCCTTCTTTCTTTCTAGTTTCTGTACTCAGACTATTTACTTCCGCTTGTGCTTGTATGATTGTATGACTTGAGTGTCGGGTCATGTGACCCCTATATGTATGAACATGTTATGTATGGCTCTCTGGAGCCTTTAAATAAAGTACTTGAGTTGTAGAGTTTTGTTGTGATGCCATGTTGTATGTACTCATATCGGGCATATTGTGTGTATGATTGAACTGCTTGGTATGAGTGGGATCCAACAATCTAGTTGTTTATCCTTGGCAGCCTTTCTTATGGGGAAATGTAGTCTAGTGTTCCTCGAGCCATAGTAGTCCCCTACAGCCCGGTTTACCGGAGTCCTGCTAGCCCAACACTACTGTTCAGGACACTTGATTGGCCGACATGTGTTTCACTTCGTTCCTATGTCTGTCCCTTCGGAGAAATGTCACGCAGTGACTTCCGGAGTCCTGCCTAGCCTGCTACAGCCTGGGTTCCCCGGAGTCCTGTTAGCCCAGTGCTACAGCCCGGAATCACTCACTGATGACCGACATGCTCGATGTGATTCATGTATGCCTGTCTCTATAGGTCTGTGCCGCTTTGGGTTCACGACTAGCCATGTCGGCCCGGGTTCTCTGTCATATGGATGCTAGCGACAGTATCATATACGTGAGCCAAAAGGCGCAAACGGTCCGGGCCATGGTAAGGCGACACCCGTGGGATACCGTGCGTGAGGCTGCAAAGTGATATGAGGTGTTACCGGCTAGATCGATGTGGCTTGGAATCGGGGTCCTAACAGGGAATAATTGCTTGAACTAAAAAATAAACTAGTTCTATTAATTTTCTTGCTAAAAATAAACAACTTCTATATATAGTAAAATAAAGTAGTTTTTATTAAATCAACTAGTTCAACTACTAAGCACTTACTATAAATAAAATATAATAGTACTTACTAAAAGTAAACTACCTATATATATAGTAAAATAAAGTAGTTTTATTAAATCAACTAGTTCAACTACTAAGCACTAACCTGAAATCAAGTAGTACTTACTAATTTTACTTTTTCCTCTACACTAACCTAAAATGCACTAACATAAAATCGATATCTACTAACAACCTAAATAAAAAATTAATACATATATGAAAAAAACATATATAAACAAAAAAAATGCTATGAACATTATATTCATACATACA
>NC_057797.1:11980863-12005325 GCF_018294505.1 Triticum aestivum
CGGTGGGGGCGGGTCGTGGCGCAGGGGCGCGACCGAAGCGCATTATCGATGCCCTGAAGTGACCACCACCACCTGCGTCGGATGACAACTATGTCCGCCCTCTTAAAAAGACATTGGAAGATGCGCGCCGGTCGGGAACTACTTCAAGTGATAAAAGGTTAGTAGAACGAATAAGTGGAAAAAAATTCCCCAGCTCGGTGAACAGGCGAACCAATCATGCCCCCCGCTCAAAGTATCTAGCGATTGTTGTTATCTGCCGGAGATGGTGCTCGGCACCAATCCTGCTGATTATATGGGCGATGATGTAGTGTTTGATACAATGGAGGTGGACCAATTCAGATACCAGTACGGGAAGCCTCTCATCAAAGATGGCAGTCCTCCGCTAACAAAGATGATGCGAAGATTCCATGAATGGTACATGGAAACCTACAGCAAGTCTAGGAAGGATGTTTTTGAAGGAAATATGCCCTAGAAGCAATAATAAAGTTATTATCTATTTCCTTATTTCATGATAAATGTTTATTATTCATGCTAGAATTGTATTAACCGGAAACATAATACATGTGTGAATACATAGACAAACAGAGTGTCACTAGTATGCCTCTAGTTGACTAGCTCGTTGATCAAAGATGGTTATGTTTCCTAACCATAGACATGAGTTGTCATTTGATTAACGGGATCACATCATTAGGAGAATGATGTGATTGACTTGACCCATTCCGTTAGCATAGCACTTGATCGTTTAGTTTGTTGCTATTGCTTTCTTCATGACTTATACATGTTCCTATGACTATGAGATTATGCAACTCCCGTTTACCAGAGGAACACTTTGTGTGCTACCAAACGTCACAACGTAACTGGGTGATTATAAAGGTGCTCTACAGGTATCTCCGAAGGTACTTGTTGGGTTGGCGTATTTCGAGATTAGGATTTGTCACTCCGATTGTCGGAGAGGTATCTCTGGGCCCTCTCAGTAATGCACGTCACTTAAGCCTTGCAAGCATTGCAACTAATGAGTTAGTTACGGGATGATGTATTACAGAACGAGTAAAGAGACTTGCCAGTAATGAGATTGAACTAGGTATTGAGATACCGACGATCGAATCTCGGGCAAGTAACATACCGATGACAAAGGGAACAACGTATGTTGTTATGCGGTTTGACCGATAAAGATCTTCGTAGAATATGTGGGAGCTAATATGAGCATCCAGGTTCCGCTATTGGTTATTGACAGGAGACGTGTCTCGGTCATGTCTACATTGTTCTCGAACCCGTAGGGTCCGCACGCTTAAGGTTTCGATGACGATGATAACATAGAACAACCGTGGGATGATCCAAAGATGAAAAAGATTAACAATCATGCCATGGGCATGTTCAGCAATGATTTGGCCTCCTGGAAATCGAGGGTGAAACGAGCTATTGAGGCTGACGAACCCCTGTCCAAGATTCTGGAGGAAAATCCGACACTTACGGAAGAGGAGTTCGAAAAGTTCAAGGACACTTGCGCTACCGAGGACGCCAAGGCTAAGGCTGCGAAATTCAAGAGCCTTCAGCAAAGGAACACGGGGAAGCATTGCCTCGGAAGCCGTGGCTACCTCGGTAAAAGGCCCATATGGGATAAGGAGGACGCGGAATGTGAAGCCGCGGGTCTCCCAGACCCCTTCGCGAAGTTCACCAACCCCTTGGAGCATGACTTCATCAGGGCCCGCTACAAGTGGGACAAGGAGAAAAAAGTTTTTTACACGGACAAGATCACGAGGAAATTGATTAGACTACTGGAGAAGCAACACCAGCTTGCAGCCGAAAGCCCTACTTCTCCGATGAGGCCCAAGTGGGACACCCCTCTCAACCGGGCCTTGAACGAACTTAAGGGACTCCCTTTGGGCCAGCGGCCGCAATATGGTCGTGTGCACGGCGCTGGAGACGGGGCCACGTGGAAGGTGTTTTACAACGAGGGCCCGGAGGCCAAGAAGCAGAGAAAGAAGTTAAGTCAGGCGGACATCGACGCGAAGGTGAAGCTTGCGGTCGAGAAAAAAGTAGCTGAGGACGCGAAAAAAGCAGCCGAGGACAAATATGAGTTCTTACAGCACGCAGTCAATGCAGCTGTAACTGCCTGCAGAAATGATTTCGCTACTAACTTGGTTCCAGTTATCATCAACTGGACGAAGGAAAATCCAGACAAGACGGTACATGATTTCCCGTTGCCCAGTTTCAACGGGAGCAACTCCATGAACAACAACATCATCGCACCATCACTTGCCCACGCAACCGGGCCTCCTCTCGCAGCCGCTCCCGCTCATAGCAGCCTGTCCTCAGTCTCTGGCGCGCTCGGTGGGCCTTCATCTTTGGCTGAGCTCGACGCCACCACGGTAATTACATGTCGCACCACCATATATATATATATATATATATATATATATATATATATATATATATATATATATATATAATATTCCATTTTTGTTGCCTTTCGGATGTTTTACGCCACAGACATATGTGTTTGCAGGCGAAAGAAACCCTGTGCACCATACTCTACTTGATCAAAGGCCAGAAGGTGGACGTGGGAAAGGGGATGATAATGGACCCCTTGCAACCCACGTTCCACAACCAGACGATCCCTGCTGGGCACTTCAGCGTTAGCTTGTCCAGTGTGAAATCGGGGCACGAGGATTTGCCTCCTCCAGTACAGCATGTGGGAGCGGACGACGAGACCCCGTCGCGGATTGGATGCTACAAGGGTTGGGTGCTGCTATGGCCGAAGAATCTTATTCGTCTGGAGCCGGCCGAGAGCACACCAATATTCACACATCAACAAGCATGTGCGGAGACCACCACCCCATACGCAATTACCAGCTCCTGTAGTGCCGGGTGAGAGCGGCGGACGACATGATGAAGGGGGTGCAATAGTGCTGGCTGATGTAATTTGTCCTATAGAACAGAGAATGAATGATGAGACGGAGGTCGACCCTCTGGATTTCCTCAATACAAACGTGTATGACTGTGACATAGAATTGATGAGTCAACCATATGACGAATCGGGCTATCAGCTTGCAAATGAGGATACGGATGATATGCCCGGGCAGGAAGGTCGTAGCTGAGATTGCAAAAAGTCTCTCTTCATGAAATCCTCATAGGACACGCCTGAAGATGCCGCCTCAACACAGGCTCAACTATCCCAGCGCGAGGGTCGTACAGTACTTAGCCCGGGAACACTAGGGCAGGGGTTAAGGAAGGGTCTAGAAGGTGTGCCCAAGAAAAAAGAGAGAAAGAGATCGGGGAAGATAGCTGTCTCCAAACAAGCCAGAGCACATAGCAGCCAGACAATGCATTCTGAAGAGCGTGTACCCGTGAAAGGTGCAGCCATGTTCCATCTCACGGGCGAGCCGATGCTACCGCCGAAACCACTGGAGGCACTATCAGGGGTTCTCAGGACACTGCACGACCATGTGCTGTCGACTGAGAAAAGCCTACTAGCCTCAAAGGATCCAGGATATCCGACATACGCGGCTCGTGTGCCTGAGGGGAAGTGCTACGTCGAGACACGGCCCGCGGAGGTGTTCTTCCTGCGGTTTGACCATATCTTTGAGATGTTTCTGACAAGGCGGCTCGATTTTACAATCGTCCGCCTTTTTGCGCTACATATGAGCTCCGTCATGAAGAGTGAAGAAGTCTCGCAAATCTGTGTGACGGATCCGTACTACATGCATGAGTCTTTCTTGAGTCTCGGCGACTTTGAGCATGAAACTGCTAGAGAGTATCTCCAAAACTTCATGGTACAGAATAAGGACCGGGAAATTTTCCTCGTGCCTTATCATCCAAAGTAAGTCAGTTTGGAACAACCCTTTCATACATTTCAATCATTCCTTCTCTCTCTATGGGGAATAATTTGAGGTGTCTTTTCCCCGCAGCAACGGGCATGCCGTCCTTATCGTTCTTTATCCGCAAGTCTCCCACGCCGTGTATTTTGACCCTTCCAGAGACTACGAGAAAAAAGACTACACCCACATAATGAATATTCTAGATGATGCTCTCCAAGGCTTCAGCTTTAGAGGTGGCCACATGCAGATCAGGAAACAAAGGAACAAGAAGATGGGTTTCGCGCATAAAACTAACTTCTCATGCATCCATGTCCCAAAACCAAGCAAGAAGGATGGATTCTACATCCTCCATCTCATGATTCAGTTCAACACGGATCACGAAAAGCTTCGCATGAGAAGCAGAAATGATGATCATATCCACAAGTGGCTAGAATCTCATGAAAAAGCAGATTATAAACTTAGAGATGACTTCTTTCGCATCCAAAGTGACATTGCAACGATCATCATGAAAGAAGTCGTCGATGAGAAGGGGATGTTCCACCACGGCCCTATATCGCGAGCTGACGTCCGAACTCGCATAGCCATGCAACGTCTAGACCTCACGCCGTTCAAGAAGCTAGGGTCCATCCTCGATGATATGGAAGGATGGAACTTCTAGTGATTTATGATGCCGATGATGATGATATGTGTCGGTTCAACTTGTATACTTTTTGTAGCGATGAAACTTTGTGATGTCCATGGTCCCTGCCGAACTTGCGTAACACTACTTTGTTAGTTTGCATACGATGACCTGAGTACCTATAGTTAATTAATTTGCGTACTGTATGTTGCATCTAGTTGCTAACCCTTTCTTTTTCGGTGTTCTCTAGTATATTTTGTTGCATATATTTGATTTTACATCCTCTTCATGAACATGCATCTCTAACAGGTACCTAGTTTCATGATGGCGAGATGGAACTGCTATGTCGTGTACAAAGGGAAGGTTCTGGGGGTGTACAACGAGTGGCATGAGTGTCAGGCGCAAGTGAATGGGTTCTCGGACGCCAGCCATAAAGGCTTCAAAAGCAAAAAAGAAGGAGAAGCTAGTTACTTGAGGTTCACGCTAGTGCGAGAGAGGACTCGTAACCGCCATCTCATGTACTGCATAGTTCCGCTCTCACTCATAGTGATAGCTCTTCTCGCGTATACCTTTCTTTAGATGGATGACGTTTTAGTTGCAAGTATTCGAGACTTGCATGTATCGCTATTTTTGAGATGATGACAAGATACAACTTTGTGTTGGATGATGATTATGACGAGACTATTTGTATGTATATGCTATGATTACATTTGTGGTCTCGCAGGCATTTGTATGTGTATCATGATGATATTTGTATGTGCTAAAGATTCTTCTGTAAAGCCTGTTCAAATACAAAACAAATATGCCGAAAAAAACAAAAAACTACTAAAATTAGCAGTAGCGAGTGGAGAAAAGTTAGCAGCAGCGCAGTTGTAGCAGTAGCGCGCACAGGGGAAGAGCGCTATAGATATTAGCAGCAGCGAGCTTCCATTAAGCGCGCTGCTGCAACACTTGTGTAGCAGTAGCGCGGGTGGACCGGCGCTACTGCTATGCGTTAGCTGTAGCGCATTATTAGTAGCGCCGGCTCCCGCGCTACTAAAAGGCCCAAAACCAGCGCTGCCGCTAGGCTTTTCCCTAGTAGTGGTTGCATAATCTCATAGTCATAGGAACATGTATAAGTCATGAAGAAAGCAATAGCAACATACTAAACGATCGGGTGCTAAGCTAATGAAATGGGTCATGTCAATCAGATCATTCATCCAATGATATGATCCCATTAATCAAATAACAACTCTTTGTTCATGGTTAGGAAACATAACCATCTTTGATTAATGAGCTAGTCAAGTAGAGGCATACTAGTGACACTCTGTTTGTCTATGTATTCACACATGTATTATGTTTCCGGTTAATACAATTCTAGCATGAATAATAAACATTTATCATGGAACAAGGAAATAAATAATAACTTTATTATTGCCTCTAGGGCATATTTCCTTCAGGCACGTCCTGTCGAAGCAGAGATCTTGTCCCCTTATCACGGGATTCTCATCAATACGGGCGTGGGTAACCCAATCGTGCCCGTTGATGTGACTCCTCGATTATAGGAAAGTCCCAAACGGTCACGAGGAGGACACTTGGTATTCACCCGCTTTATAAAGAGACCAAGGCCTATCCCTTTTTACTCCTCAAACTCAATCAAATACTTCCCCCGCCTCGAGTTCCAACACCCGAAGCTCAGGTCAAGCGCTTCGGACCCTCAAACATGCCCGGATCCAACCTTCAAGGTCGGTGGATGCCTTCCTCCGTCACGGAGGAAGACGTCAAAAAGCTAAGAGAGGCCAGATTTCTGACCGGCGAGATCCCGCACTGGTTACCTGCTCGAGGGCAGGTCATCCCTACTCCCAAATCCGGCGAGAGCATAGTGTTTATATCTCACTTCCTTCGAGGGCTAGGCCTGGCTCTGGATCCCTTCGTGAGGGGGCTCATGTTCTATTGCGGGCTGGATTTCCATGATTTAGCTCCGAATTCTATTCTACGCATCTCGTCTTTTATCGTCGTGTGTGAAGCTTTCCTCCCTATTACCCCTCACTTCGGCCTGTGGCTCACGACCTTCAAGGTGGAGCCGAAGATGATCGAGGGGCGGCACGCAGAGTGCGGAGGAGCAGTAATAAGCAAAAGCGCCGATGCCCCATGGCCCGAGGGTTCCTTCTTGGAGGTGTCCAGCTTATGGCAACAAGAATGGTTTTACGTCACAGCTCCCAGGGGTACCAAATGGGTGGCTCCTCCTGCCTTTCGCTCGGATCCCCCTCCACGACTAACGTCATGGATCAACAAGACGCTAGACTGGGGGCCAGTAAAGGACGTGCCCATACAGTAGAGCCGCATACGAGATCTCCTTGAAAGAGATATTGGTCTGGTCATAGTAACGCAAGTAATGTTACTTCGCCGACCCCTGCCCTGCAAACATCGTCCTCTCCGTCTGTGGGAATTTAATCCGGAGGGACCGCGAGCTATTCAGCACTTCCTTGGCATGACGCCCGAGGAGATGTACAAATTGTACTTCAGACCACAAGCAATGTGTCCGGATTCCACCGAGGACGCGGGTCTGAGCTGTAATCGTCCCAATACCCAAGTAAGTCGCCGTGTGGCCGAACACGTTGTATTTTTATTCATCACAACATAGTTCTGAATAGTCACTCTTTGATCAGGACTGGATAGCAAAGGCGAAGATGATTAGGTGTCCGGCCCCCCTCCCTGAGGTCTCACCGGATCCGGTATTAGCCCGGATGCTGGAGCTTGCGCCCTACCAAGCATCCTCAAGGGGAGATAAAGGTGGGAAGAAAGAGGCTGACGCCTCCGCGAAGGCGGACGACTGGGGAGAAGAAGCCAAAGTTCCCTCTCCCCAAGGAAGGAAAAGGACTGCCTCTGAAGGTCCGGAGACAATAATCTCTAAACGGGGGAAGAAATCTTCGCCATAGGGTCCTGGCCCAGGGGATACCCCGGCCGTTCAGTGTCCGCAAGGGGATCAGCCCTCCAACGAGCTGTAAGTAAAAAGGTTTAATAGTAAAAAACACCCTACTTTACCTCTGAGGAAAATAACCGAAACATCTATCTTGTAGTCCGGATCGTAGCCCCTCTCGACAGAGTTCATCTTCGGGGGATCTTCCTCCGGAGATGATGGAGAGCGAAATGCCTCCACATGCCATCCCGCCTTACGAGGCGGGCGACCCCGAGGTGTCGTCTCAGAGGGCTTCTCCCGATCCGGCAAGGCCAGAGGGTGATTCTTTGGCCACCCGAAGTCCACAGTATCCGGCTCTTGAAGAGAGCAATCGAAAGGGTCCGGCTCCGCCTGTAATGCGGTCGGACGCACTGAAGGATCTGCTAGAGCAGGCGGCTATCCCAGAAGTGCACCATGCACTAATGGGCGCGGTGGTTAAGAGGATTTCATCCGCCAAAAGCGGGTTGCATGAAGCCTTTATGAGTCTGCTGAAAGGTTTTGAGGTACGTGAAGTTGTGTTTATTTTTGACAGTACCGCACATGTTTTAAATGTGCCCTATGCAGAGAGTAGCCCCTGAGACTCCGGTTCCCGTCGGAAATGGCGGTAAACAGAGGATCATAGTCCCAGGTAACAATCCAGCCGTCTTTATATGCAGGTGGCGGGAGGTCCGGTGGCTATCCGGACTGGTGAAGTTGCCGAGCTAACGCGGCGACTTGACACGGCGGATGCCAATATCGTGCTTGTCAACAAGCGGCTTGACGAGGCGCAGGGTATGTAATCTCTCCGGTGATCAACATATGGTAAGAGGAGCGTAATGCCAGTATCTTAAACATATTGTGAACTGCAGATGGAGCTGCGACAGTGGAGACCCTTCGGGCAGAACTTGTCCAAGCCAAAAGGCAAGCTAGGAATAGTGATGCGGCCGCTCTGAAGGCGGCCGAAGAGCTGAGGGCCGAACAGGCTGATGGCCGTTGAGTTAAGTGATGCCGCTGACCGATACCGGCTTCTTCAGAAGGAAAGCCAAGCGAAGGCTACAGAGCTGGAGAAGGTCATGGTAGCAGCCAAGAAATCCCGCTCTACAATTAGAGCGATGAAGGAGGAGCTGCGTCAAGCCGGGGGTATCGCGGCTGGGAAGTGCTACCTCTTGAGCACTGCGTTGGATTTCCTCGAAGAGGAGAGGATGACATAGCAAAGTAGAGTAAGTATTTCCCTCAGTTTCTGAGAACCAAGGTATCAATCCAGTAGGAGGCCACGCACAAGTCCCTCGTACCTGCACAAAACAATAGCTCCTCGCAACCAACGCGATTAGGGGTTGTCAATCCCTTCAAGGTCACTTACGAGAGTGAGATCTGATAGAGAAGATAAATAATATTTTTTGGTATTTTTGGTATAGAGACGCAAAGTAAAAAGTAAAAGATAAAGTAAAAACAAGGCAAGATAAAAGTGATGGAGATTGATATGATGAGAATAGACCCGGGGGCCATTGGTTTCACTAGTGGCTTCTCTCAAGAGCATAAGTATTTTATGGTGGGTGAACAAATTACTGTTGAGCAATTAACAAAATTGAGCATAGTTATGAAAGTATCTAGGTATGATCATGTATATAGGCATCACGTCCGAGACAAGTAGACCGACTCTTGCCGGCATCTACTACTATTATACCACTCATCGACCGCTATCCAGCATGCATCTAGAGTATTAAGTTAAAAACAGAGTAACACCTTAAGCAAGATGACATGATGTAGAGGGATAAATTCATGCAATATGATATAAACCCCATCTTGTTATCCTCAATGGCAACAATACAATACGTGCCTTGCTGCCCCTTCTGTCACTGGGAAAGGACACCGCAAGATTGAACCCAAAGCTAAGCACTTCTCCCATTGCAAGAACTACCAGTCTAGTTGGCCAAACCAAATGGATAATTCGAAGAGACTTGCAATGCTAACCAATTATACATAAAAGAATTCAGAGGAGAATCAAATATTGTTCACAGATAATCTTGACCATAAACCCACAATTCATCGGTCTCAACAAACACACCGCAAAAAGAAGATTACATCGAATAGATCTCCACGAGAGAGGGGGAGAACTTTGTATTGAGATCCAAAAAGAGAGAAGAAGCCATCTAGCTACTAACTATGGACCCGAAGGTCTAAAGTAAACTACTCACACTTCATCGGAGGGGCTATGGTGATGTAGAAGCCCTCCAAGATGACGGCCCTCTTCCGGCGGAGCTCCGGAACAGGCCCCAAGATGGGATCTCGTGGATACAGAAAGTTGCGGCGGTGGAATTAGGTTTTTGGCTCCGTATCTGGTCTTTTGGGGGTACGTAGGTATATATAGGAGGAAGGAGTACGTCGGTGGAGCTTCGAGGGGCCCACGAGGTAGGGGGCGCGCCCTAGGGGGGTGGGCGCAGCCCCCACCCTCGTGACCGCCTTGGTTGTTCCTTGGAGTAGGGTCCAAGTCTCCTGGATCACATTCGGTGAGAAAATCACGTTCCCAAAGGTTTTATTCCGTTTGGACTCCGTTTGATATTCCGTTTCTTCGAAACACTGAAATATGCAAAAAACAGCAATTCTGGGGTGGGCCTCCGGTTAATAGGTTAGTCCCAAAAATAATATAAAAATGGAAAATAAAGCCCAATATAGTCCAAAACAGTAGATAAAGTAGCATGGAGCAATCAAAAATTATAGATACGATGGAGACGTATCAGGCATCCCCAAGCTTAATTCCTGCTCGTCCTCGAGTAGGTAAATGATAAAAAGAGAATTTTTGATGCGGAGTGATACTTAGCATAATTTCAATGCAAACCTTCTTAATTGTGGTATGAATATTCAGATTTGAAAGATTGAAGACAAAAGTTCATATTGACATAAACAATAATAATACTTCAAGCATACTAACAAAGCAATTATGTCTTCTCAAAATAAGATGACCAAAGAAAGTTATCCCTACAAAATCATATAGTCTGGCTATGCTCCTTCTTCCCCACACAAAGTATTTAAATCATGCACAACCCCGTGACAAGCCAAGCAATTGTTTCATACTTTAACATTTTCAAAACTTTTTCAGTCTTCACGCAATACATGAGCGTGAGCCATGGATATAGCACTATATGTGGAATAGAATGGTGGTTGTGGAGAACACAAAAAGAGGGAAGATAATCTCACATCAACTAGGTGTATCAACGGGCTATGGAGATGCCCATCCATAGATATCAATGTGAGTGAGTAGGGATTGCCATGCAACGGATGCACTAGAGCTATAAGTATATGAAAGCTCAACAAAAGAAACTAAGTGGGTGTGCATCCAACTCGCTTGCTCACGAAGAACTAGGGCACTTTGAGGAAGCCCATCATTGGAATATACAAGCCAAGTTCTATAATGAAAAAATCCCACTAGTATATGAAAGTGACAAAATGAGAGACTCTCTATCATGAAGATCTTGGTGCTACTTTGAATCACAAGTGTGGTAAAAGGATAGTAGCATTGTCCCTTCTCTCTTCTTCTCCATTTTTTTCTATTTCTTTTTTTATTTTTTTATTTTTTATTTGGGCCTTTTCTTTTTTTTTTCTTTTATGGCCTCTTTTATTTTTTTATTTTTCATCCGGAGTCTCATCTCGACTTGTGGGGGAATCATAGTCTCCATCATCATTTCCTCACTTGGGACAATGCTCTAAAAATTGATGATCATCACACTTCTATTTTTCTTACAACTCAACAATTACAACTTGATACTTAGAACAACTAGATGATCAGTTGCGCCAAATGGCGCAAAGACCCGTTTAAAACCATGTTCACATTGAAAATATTTATATTTTTTCAAACCGTTTATTTGAGTACATTTGATAAGAACTTATAACCCTATATATAAAGGAAATTAAATGCAAATATTTTCTTAAGGTAATAATGCCACAAATTAGATCATCGGTAGGTTAAGATAGTTGAGTCTGCAATTAGGAACTCCAAGTAGCTGTAAACTTGCATTAAAAAAGAGTAAACACAAGTGACACAATAAAATGTATTTAATACATGTACTCGTGAACATTGTGTAGCTCAGAGAGGGTAGAGCCAGGCCGTGGATCAGCGGGACGCAGTGCCCTGGGAGGTTCCGCCCTTGAGCCAACGGAGTGGACGACAACGCCTGGCTGTGGAGGAAAGCCTCGGCAGACAGTCAGCAAAGAAGCCCCGGTTGCCGATGGCGTGCCGAGAGCAGGTGTGGCTCGGGCTCGGCAGCTGGACGCTAGAGGAGAGGAGAGGTGGGGAGGTATGCATGGACATCATGGTGGGTGGGTGGTAGGAAGAATGGCTCGCCAGGTGAGGCCCCTTATATAGCACTGTGAAGAGCTAGCCAAGGGTAGAGAGAGAGAGAGAGAGAGAGAGAGAGCAAAATGGTGGGAAAGGCTCTGCCAATGAAACATGGCCTTTATGGACGGCGTTGTGGAGGGGTTGCATTAATTTGACGCCCCATGCGGCATCAGCACACAGCAGCGATGGAGAGGGGGCTCATACATGGGTCACCGTCATGGATCTCGTGTAGAAATAATGGTCAATTACATCATATAATTATAATTTGGTTCTATACTTTTTTGTGTATATATCCTGAATGCTACCTCTTTGTGATAACCTCCCATTGCGCACATGGTGCAAAAAGCGAGAGAACCATGTATTCAAACTATACAAATAAGATATGTTATAAGATCGATAAGAAAATCATTTAAGCATAAGGAAATATATACTGGGGTAGCATATGTTCACACATAGCAATATATATTACAATGCGAGGTAGCATGATAGCCGAAAACAAAGTTGTGAGCGCAGCTCATGATAGCGTATTTACATTGGTTTTAGAAAGCAATCTATATAGCCCTATTCTTCTAGTCTATGGGTACGGAGGAGCAAAACATGCAGCCGGCGACACCAGACAGAGTCATCACTTTCTTGTGGCAGAGCTTTCTCGACATCGTTGATAGATGGATCTGTTTAAGATTGGTGTCACATAAGGATTTAAATAATGTATTAAAAAAGGCAATAATAATGGCACATGAAACATAATTTGGCCCTAAAGCATATGCTAAATAATGAGGTGTTTACTGATAAGCAACCTTGGTTTGGTATATGTGACAAAATTTGTTGTTTCATATTAGTTTTCACCATATTTCTACTGTTGTAGTTAGGCCTAGCTAATATGTAAAGATGATTTGTCATATAAAATAAGTATGATATAGATGAAGTGAACACTGCATATAGACAGAGAATTAGTGGTTTTATGATTAAACATTGCCAAGATATAGACGAAGTGAACACTTCATATAGACATAAAAATAGTGGTCTTATGATTAAACATTGTCAAGGCCACTGTTGTGGCATGGCGAGGCACACGTGAATGTTGGAAATATGCCCTAGAGGCAATAATAAAAGCATTATTATTATATTTCCTTGTTCATGATAATTGTCTTTATTCATGCTATAATTGTGTTATCCGGAAATCGTAATACATGTGTGAATAATAGACACCAATATGTCCCTAGTAAGCCTCTAGTTGACTAGCTCGTTGATCAACAGATAGTCATGGTTTCCTGACTATGGACATTGGATGTCGTTGATAACGAGATCACATCATTAGGAGAATGATGTGATGGACAAGACCCAATCCTAAACATAGCACAAGATCGTATAGTTCGTTTGCTAGAGTTGTTCCAATGTCAAGTATCCTTTCCTTAGACCATGAGATCGTGTAACTCCCGGATGCCGTAGGAGTGCTTTGGGTGTACCAAATGTCACAACGTAACTGGGTGACTATAAAGGTATACTACGGGTATCTCCAAAAGTGTCTGTTGGGTTGACACGGATCAAGACTGTGATTTGTCACTCCGTATGACGGAGAGGTATCACTGGGCCCACTCGGTGATGCATCATCATTATGAGCTCAAAGTGACCAAGTGTCTGGTCACGGGATCATGCATTACGGTACGAGTAAAGTGACTTGCCGGTAACGAGATTGAACAAGGTATTGGGATACCGACGATCGAATCTCGGGCAAGTAACATACCGATTAACAAAGGGAATTGTATACGGGGTTGCTTCAATCCTCGACATCGTGGTTCATCCGATGAGATCATCGAGGAGCATGTGGGAGCCAATATGGGTATCCAGATCCCGCTGTTGGTTATTGACCGGAGAGCCATCTCGGTCATGTCTGCATGTCTCCCGAACCCGTAGGGTCTACACACTTAAGGTTCGGTGACGCTAGGGTTGTAGGGATATGACTATGCAGTAACCCGAAAGTTGTTCGGAGTCCCGGATGAGATCCCGGACATCACGAGGAGTTCCGGAATGATCCGGAGGTGAAGCATTATATATAGGAAGTGCAGTTTCGGCCATCGGGGGAGTTTCGGGGGTCACCGGTATTGTACCGGGACCATCGGAAGGTTCCTGGGGGTCCACCGGGTGGGGCCACCCATCCCGGAGGGCCCCATGGGCTGAAGTGGGGAGGGGAACCAGCCCTTAGTGGGCTGGTGCGCCCCCAAGGCCCACCCCTTGCGCCTAGGGTTGAAACCCTAGGGTGGGGGGGGGGGGCTTCCCACTTGCCTTGGGGGGCACTTCACCCCCCTTGGCCGCCGCCCCCCTAGGAGATTGGATCTCCTAGGGCCGGCGCCCCCCCTAGGGCCCCTATATCTAGAGGGGGGAGGGAGGGCAGCCGCACCCATGCCCTTGGCGCCTCCCTCTCCCCTCCAACACCTCCTCCTCCTTCGTAGAGCTCGGCGAAGCCCTGTCGGAGTACTGCTTCTCCACCACCACCACACCGTCGTGCTGCTGCTGGAGCCATCTTCCTCAACCTCTCCTTCCCCTTGCTGGATCAAGAAGAGGAGACGTCACGCTGACCGTACGTGTGTTGAACGCGGAGGTGCCGTCCGTTCGGCGCTAGGATCTCCGGTGATTCGGATCACGTCGAGTACGACTCTGTCATCCCCGTTCTTTGAACGCTTCCGCTCGCGATCTACAATGACGTAGATGCATCCAATCTCTCATTGCTAGAGGAACTCATAGATGGATCTTGGTGAAACCGTAGGAAAATTTTTGTTTTCTGCAACGTTCCCCAACAGTGGCGTCATGAGCTAGGTCTATGCGTAGTTCTCTTTGCACGAGTAGAACACAATTTGTTGTGGGCGTAGATGTTGTCAACTTTCTTGCCGCTACTAGTCTTATCTTGCTTCAGCGGTATTGTGGTATTAAGCGGCCCGGACCAACCTTACACGTACGCTTACGTGAGACCGGTTCCACCGACTAACATGCACTAGTTGCATAAGGTGGCTGGCGGGTGTCTGTCTCTCCCACTTTAGTTGGAGCGGATTCGATGAAAAGGGTCCTTATGAAGGGTAAATAGAAGTTGACAAATCACGTTGTGGCTTTCACGTAGGTAAGAAAACGTTCTTGCTAGAACCCTATTGCAGCCACGTAAAACTTGCAACAACAATTAGAGGACATCTAACTTGTTTTTGCAGCAAGTGTTCTGTGATGTGATATGGCCAAAGTTGTGATGAATGATGAATGATATATATGTGATGTATGAGATCATGTTCTTGTAATAGGAATCACGACTTGCATGTCGATGAGTATGACAACCGGCAGCAGCCATAGGGAGTTGTCTTTATTTTTGTATGACCTGCGTGTCATTGAGAAACGCCATGTAAATTACTTTACTTTATTGCTAAACGTGTTAGCCATAGTAGTAGAAGTAATAGTTGGCGAGCAACTTCATGGAGACACGATGATGGAGATCATGATGATGGAGATCATGGTGTCATGCCGGTGACAAGATGATCATGGAGCCCCAAGATGGAGATCAAAGGAGCTATGTGATATTGGCTATATCATGTCACTATTATTATTTGATTGCATGTGATGTTTATCATGTTTTGTACATCTTGTTTACTTAGAACGACGGTAGTAAATAAGATGATCCCTCATAATAATTTCAAGAAAGTGTTCCCCCTAACTGTGCACCGTTGCGACAAGTTCGTTGTTTCGAAGCACCACGTGATGATCGGGTGTGATAGATTCCAACGTTCACATTCAACGGGTGTAAGATAGATTTACACGTGCAAACACTTAGGTTGACTTGACGAGCCTAGCATGTACAGACATGGCCTCGGAACACAGAAGACCGAAAGGTCGAGCATGAGTCGTATAGAAGATACGATCAACATGAAGATGTTCACCGACGTTGACTAGTTCGTCTCACGTGATGATCGGACACGGCCTAGTTAACTCGGATCATGTTATACTTAGATGACTGGAGGGATGTCTATCTGAGTGGGAGTTCATTGAATAATTTGATTAGATGAACTTCATTATCATGAACATAGTCTAAAATCTTTACAATATGTCTTGTAGATCAAATGGCCAACGTTGTCCTCAACTTCAACGCGTTCCTAGAGAAAACCAAGCTGAAAGACGATGGCAGCAACTATACGGACTGGGTCCGGAACCTGAGGATCATCCTCATACCTGCCAAGAAAGTTTATGTCCTACAAGCACCGCTAGGTGACGCACCCGTCCCACGGAACCAAGACGTTATGAACGCTTGGCAGACACGGGCTGATGATTACTCCCTCGTTCAGTGCGGCATGCTTTACAGCTTAGAACCGGGGCTCCAAAAACGTTTTGAGAGACACGGAGCATATGAGATGTTCGAAGAGCTGAAAATGGTTTTTCAAGCACATGCCCGGGTCGAGAGATATGAAGTCTCCAACAAGTTTTTCAGCTGTAAGATGGAGGAAAATAGTTCTGTCAGTGAGCACATACTCACAATGTCTGGGTTACACAACCGCTTGACTCAGCTGGGAGTTAATCTCCCGGATGACGCGGTCATTGACAGAATCCTTCAGTCGCTTCCACCGAGCTACAAGAGCTTTGTGATGAACTTCAATATGCAGGGGATGGAAAAGACCATTCCTGAATTATTTGCAATGCTGAAATCAGCAGAGGTAGAAGTCAAAAAGGAACATCAAGTGTTGATGGTGAATAAAACCACTAAGTTCAAGAAAGGCAAAGGTAAGAAGAACTTCAAGAAGGACGGCAAGGGAGTTGCTGCGCCCAGTAAGCAAGCTACCGGGAAGAAGCCAAAGAATGAACCCAAGCCCGAGACTGAGTGCTTTTATTGCAAGGGAAGTGGTCACTAGAAGCGGAACTGCCCCAAATACTTAGCGGACAAGAAGGCCGGCAAAACAAAAGGTATATGTGATATACATGTAATTGATGTGTACCTTACCAGTACTCGTAGTAGCTCCTGGGTATTTGATACCGGTGCAGTTGCTCACATTTGTAACTCAAAGCAGGAGCTGCGGAATAAGCGGAGACTGGCGAAGGACGAGGTGACGATGCGCGTCGGGAATGGTTCCAAGGTCAATGTGATCGCCGTCGCCACGCTACCTCTACATTTACCTACGGGATTAGTATTAAACCTCAATAATTGTTATTTAGTGCCAGCTTTGAGCATGAACATTGTATCAGGATCTCGTTTAATTCGAGATGGCTACTCATTTAAATCCGAGAATAATGGTTGTTCTATTTATATCAGAGATATGTTTTATGGTCATGCTCCGATGGTGAATGGTTTATTCTTAATGAATCTCGAGCGTAATGCTACACATGTTCATAGTGTGAATACCAAAAGATGTAAGGTTGATAATGATAGTCCCACATACTTGTGGCACTGCCGCCTTGGTCACATAGGTGTCAAACGCATGAAGAAGCTCCATGCAGATGGACTTTTAGAGTCTCTTGATTATGAATCATTTGACACGTGCGAACCATGCCTCATGGGTAAAATGACCAAGACTCCGTTCTCAGGAACAATGGAGCGAGCAACCAACTTACTGGAAATCATACATACTGATGTGTGCGGTCCAATGAGCGTTGAGGCTCGCGGTGGCTATCGTTATGTTCTCACCCTCACTGATGACTTGAGTAGATATGGGTATGTCTACTTAATGAAACACAAGTCTGAAACCTTTGAAAAGTTCAAGGAATATCAGAGTGAGGTTGAGAATCAACGTGACAGAAAAATCAAGATTTTGCGATCAGATCGTGGAGGAGAATACTTGAGTCACGAATTTGGCACACACTTAAGAAAATGTGGAATAGTTTCACAACTCACGCCGCCTGGAACACCTTAGCGTAATGGTGTGTCCGAACATCGTAATCGCACTCTATTAGATATGGTGCGATCTATGATGTCTCTTACCAATTTACCGCTATCTTTTTGGGGCTATGCTTTAGAGACTGCCGCATTCACTTTAAATAGGGCTCCATCGAAATCCGTTGAGACGACACCGTATGAATTATGGTTTGGGGAGAAACCTAAGCTGTCGTTTCTAAAAGTTTGGGGATGCGATGCTTATGTCAAGAAACTTCAACCTGAGAAGCTCGAACCCAAGTCGGAAAAATGCGTCTTCATAGGATACCCTAAAGAAACTATTGGGTATACCTTCTACCTCAGATCTGAAGGCAAGATCTTTGTTGCCAAGAATGGATCCTTTCTAGAGAAAGAGTTTCTGTCGAAAGAAGTAAGTGGGAGGAAAGTAGAACTTGATGAAGTATTACCTCTTGAACCAGAAAATGGCGCAACTCAAGATAATGTTCCTGAGGTGCCTGCACCGACTAGAGAGGAAGTTAATGATGATGATCATGAAACTTTAGATCAAGTTGCTACTGAACTTCGTAGGTCCACAAGGACACGTTCCGCACCAGAGTGGTACGGCAACCCTGTCTTGGAAATCATGTTGTTAGACAACGGTGAACCTTCGAACTATGAAGAAGCGATGGCGGGCCCGGATTCCGACAAATGGCTAGAAGCCATGAAATCCGAGATAGGATCCATGTATGAAAACGAAGTATGGACTTTGACTGGCTTGCCTGTTGAGCGGCGAGCCATAGAAAATAAATGGATCTTTAAGAAGAAGACAGACGCGGATGGTAATGTGACCATCTATGAAGCTCGGCTTATCGCTAAGGGTTATCGACAAGTTCAAGGGGTTGACTACGATGAGACTTTCTCATCGGTAGCGAAGCTAAAGTCCGTCCGAATCATGTTAGCAATTGCCGCATTCTATGATTATGAGATATGGCAAATGGACGTCAAAACGGCATTCCTTAATGGTTTCCTTAAGGAAGAATTGTATATGATGCAGCCGGAAGGTTTTGTCGATCCTAAGAATGCTGACAAGGTGTGCAAGCTCCAACGCTCGATTTATGGGCTGGTGCAAGCATCTCGGAGTTGGAACATTCGCTTTGATGAGATGATCAAAGCGTTTCGGTTTACGCAGACTTATGGAGAAGCCTGCGTTTACAAGAAAGTGAGTGGGAGCTCTATAGCATTTCTCATATTATATGTAGATGACATACTTTTGATGGGAAATGATATAGAACTCTTGGACAGCATTAAGGCCTACTTGAATAAGAGTTTTTCAATCAAGGACCTTGGAGAAGCTGCATATATATTAGGCATCAAGATCTATAGAGATAGATCAAGACGCCTCATAGGTCTTTCACAAAGCACATACCTTGATAAGATATTGAAGAAGTTCAATATGGACCAGTCTAAGAGGGGGTTCTTGCCTGTGTTGCAAGGTGTGAAATTGAGCTCAGCTCAATGTCCGACCATGGCAGAAGATATAGAAGAGATGAGCGTCATCCCCTATGCCTCATCCATAGGTTCTATTATGTATGCCATGCTGCGTACCAGACCTGATGTCAACCTTGCCGTAAGTTTGGTACGAAGGCACCAAAGTAATCCCGTCAAGGAACACTGGACAGCGGTCAAGAATATCCTGAAGTACCTGAAAAGGACTAAGGAAATGTTTCTCGTTTATGGGTTATGTCGACGCTAGCTTCGACACAGATCTGGATGACTCTAAGTCACAAACCGGATACGTGTATATTTTGAATGGTGGGGCAGTAAGCTGGTGCAGTTGCAAGCAGAGCGTCGTGTCGGGATCTACATGTGAAGCGGAGTACATGGCAGCCTCGGAGGCAGCGCATGAAGCAATTTGGGTGAAGGATTTCATCACCGACCTAGGAGTCATACCCAATGCGTCGGGGCCAATCAAACTCTTCTGTGACAACACTTGAGCTATTGCACTTGCCAAGGAGCCCAGGTTTCACAAGAAGACCAGGCACATCAAGCGTCGCTTCAACTCCATTCGTGAAAATGTTCGAGATGGAGACATAGATATTTGTAAAGTACATACGGACCTGAATGTAGCAGATCCATTGACTAAACCTCTCCCTAAAGCAAAACATGATCAACACCAGAATTCCATGGGTGTTCGATTCATCACAATGTAACTAGATTATTGACTCTAGTGCAAGTGGGAGACTGTTGGAAATATGCCCTAGAGGCAATAATAAAAGCATTATTATTATATTTCCTTGTTCATGATAATTGTCTTTATTCATGCTATAATTGTGTTATCCGGAAATCGTAATACATGTGTGAATAATAGACACCAATATGTCCCTAGTAAGCCTCTAGTTGACTAGCTCGTTGATCAACAGATAGTCATGGTTTCCTGACTATGGACATTGGATGTCGTTGATAACGAGATCACATCATTAGGAGAATGATGTGATGGACAAGACCCAATCCTAAACATAGCACAAGATCGTATAGTTCGTTTGCTAGAGTTTTTCCAATGTCAAGTATCCTTTCCTTAGACCATGAGATCGTGTAACTCCTGGATGTCGTAGGAGTGCTTTGGGTGTTCCAAACGTCACAACGTAACTGGGTGACTATAAAGGTATACTACGGGTATCTCCGAAAGTGTCTGTTGGGTTGACACGGATCAAGACTGGGATTTGTCACTCCGTATGACGGAGAGGTATCACTGGGCCCACTCGGTGATGCATCATCATTATGAGCTCAAAGTGACCAAGTGTCTGGTCACGGGATCATGCATTATGGTACGAGTAAAGTGACTTGCCGGTAACGAGATTGAACAAGGTATTGGGATACCGACGATCGAATCTCGGGCAAGTAACATACCGATTGACAAAGGGAATTGTATACGGGGTTGCTTGAATCCTCGACATCGTGGTTCACCCGATGAGATCATCGAGGAGCATGTGGGAGCCAACATGGTTATCCAGATCCCGCTGTTGGTTATTTACCGGAGAGCCATCTCGGTCATGTCTACGTGTCTCCCGAACTCGTAGGGTCTACACACTTAAGGTTCGGTGACGCTAGGGTTGTAGGGATATGAATATGCAGTAACCCGAAAGTTGTTCGGAGTCCCGGATGAGATCCCGGACGTCACGAGGAGTTCCGGAATGGTCCGGAGGTGAAGAATTATATATAGGAAGTGCAGTTCCGGCCATCGGGGGAGTTTCAGGGGTCACCGGAATTGTACCGGGACCACCGGAAGGTTCCCGGGGGTCCACCGGGTGGGGCCACCCATCCCTGAGGGCCCCATGGGCTGAAGTGGGGAGGGGAAACAACCCTTAGTGGGCTGGTGCGCCCCCCAAGGCCCACCCCTTGCGCCTAGGTTTGAAACCCTAGGGTGGGGGGGGGCTTCCCACTTGCCTTGGGGGGCACTCCACCCCCCTTGGCCGCCGCCCCCCCTAGGAGATTGGATATCCTAGGGCCGGCGCCCCCCCTAGGGCCTCTATATATAGAGGGGGGAGGGAGGGCAGCCGCACCCATGCCCTTGGCGCCTCCCTCTCCCCTCCAACACCTCCTCCTCCTCCGTAGAGCTCGGCGAAGCCCTGTAGGAGTACTGCTTCTCCACCACCACCACGCCGTCGTGCTGCTGCTGGAGCCATCTTCCTCAACCTCTCCTTCCCTTGCTGGATCAAGAAGGAGGAGACGTCACGCTGACCGTACGTGTGTTGAACGCGGAGGTGCCGTCCGTTCGGTGCTAGGATCTCCGGTGATTCGGATCACGTCGAGTACGACTCCCTCATCCCCGTTCTTTGAACGCTTCCGCTCGCGATCTACAAGGTACGTAGATGCATCCAATCACTCATTGCTAGATGAACTCATAGATGGATCCTGGTGAAACTGTAGGAAATTTTTTGTTTTCTGCAACGTTCCCCAACAGTGAAGCGCCACTTGCCTCTATCCCAAGGTGGGCTACTGATCCACCCAGCACGCAGATAGTCGCCTAGATCTCCAAACCAGTGTCCTCCCCACAGCACAACTCCACCATGCTGACCAACTTTGCCTACACCATGGAACGGACCAACCACCACCTCAGCATAGCCACCCAGAAGAATATCATGCCTCCATTCCCACTCAGGTCCATAGTCCTCTTTTCTTTTCGGGACTGTTACCTGGGATACAAATGCCAATTTATTTGCTGGTGGTAATTGCATTTTCCATGCATTTTAAGCGTTCTTCACTCAGGTGCTTGCTAATTTGTGAATAAATGCATCTATGTTTGCATAGTCTGATTTTAGATTACACTGAAATTAGAAAACAATGAATAGCTCATCATGTTATATTGGAATAAAAAATATAAAGGAAACCAGGGGATGGGTAATCATATATTGGTCTTTGCCTTATCAAGATTCACAATATAGCTAAGATAATTTGTGCATCACTGATTTATGAAGATAAGAAATATGTTCAGCCCTATATAAACACCATTCATCTTAGTAACCTTAATTATCATAGCACACACATTTGGTTGAGAGAACAAAAATATGTGTTGAGGATTTGGGCAATAGTGTCATTCCTGCAGTAGAAAAGAAATCTCCAACATATCTGCCACTACTTTTTCCTGAAGATGCCACTACCTATTGTGAAGTTTAATATCAATGGACCAATACTCATTTCAAACTATGAAAATAGAATGCCGACAGAGACCTTTGATATTCAACTATCTGATAATCTCATGAGTTAAAAAGAGGAAGGAAAGACTATGGAAACATCTGGGTGACTTGAGTACAGTTCAAACAAAACCTACATAGGTATACATAGGTTGCCATATGGAGCTGTAAACCAAGACAGAGGCTACCCAAGGCAGAAAATCAAACAGTGACAAAAGAACATCAAAGCTTTATATAGAACACTTGGCAATACACAGAGCAGAGAGCCTAGTGCTTGAACTCTGATGGAGTTATCAATTTAAACTTTAAACACTATTGTGAAGGAGCTTTACCTAGGCTGTAGCACCAGAGTACATGAATCCAACAAAACTAACCATTAGAATTAAGTCCCATGAGACTAGTATTTAGAAACCTATAAGTCTGGGTGAACATAAGATCATTCAAGGCACGGTGTAGGAGAATCAAACACTATGTAGTCCATCAAAATTCAATCTTGTTCGAAACAGGGAATATCATCTGTAGCTAACAAGATCAACCATCAATGAGTCTACAAACATTCAAGAAATCAAAATCAGATTGTCGAAGAACCTATGCAATCTAGAGGAAACAAATGGGAGGAAGATGGCACAAAAGTACAGCGGCAAAAAATGTACAAATAGATGGCTAGGCAAGAACTTGATAAACTATTCCTGCCTGCAATTGAAGCAGTAAGCAATAGGCGGTGGAAGAGGACGAAGAAAGGTTACCTTGCGGCCGGCAGATTCAATCCTCGGCGAGGGCGGACACGGGAAAGGTGAGGCCGGGGGCAGAGGGTGTTGGGGAATGTAGTAATTTCAAAAAAAATCCTACGCACACGGAAGATCATGGTGATGCATAGCAACGAGAGGGGAGAGTGTTGTCCACGTACCCTCGTAGACCGAAAGCCGAAGAGTTATAACAACGCGGTTGATGTAGTCGTACGTCTTCACGGGCCGACCAATCCAAGTACCGAACGTACGACACCTCCGAGTTCAGCACACGTTTAGCTCGATGACGATCCCCGGACTCCGATCCAGAAGGATGTCAGTGATGAGTTCCATCAGCACGATGGCGTGGTGACGATGATGATGGTCTAGCGACGCAGGGCTTCGCCTAAGCACCGCTATGATATGACCGAGGTGGAATATGGTGGAAGGGGGCACCGCACACGGCTAAGGAACGATCACGAAGATCAACTTGTGTGTCTTGGGGCGCCCCCTCGCCCCCGTATATAAAGGAGGGAGGGGGAGGTGCGGCCAACCCCCTTGGGGTGTGCCCGGAGGAGTCCTACTCCCACCGGGAGTAGGACTCCCCCTTCTTGCCTTGTTGGAGAAGGAAAGGGGGAAGGGGAAAGAGGAAAGGGGGGCGCCGCCCCCCTTCCTTGTCCTATTTGGACTAGGGGGAGGGGGCGCGCGGCCTGCCCTGGCCGTCCCTCCTCTTCTCCCTTAGGGCCCATGAAGGCCCATAGACCCCCCCCCCCCCGGGGGGGGGGGGTTCGGGTAACCCCCCGGTACTCCGGTAAAATCCCGATTTCACCCGGAATGATTCCGATATACAAATATAGGCTTCCAATGTATCAATCTTTATGTCTCGACCATTTAGAGACTCCTCGTCATGTCCGTGATCACATCCGGGACTCCGAACAATCTTTGGTACATCAACATATATAAACTCATAATGAAACTGTCATCGTAATGTTAAGCGTGCGGACCCTACAGGTTCGAGAACTACGTAGACATGACCTAGAACTATTTCCGGTCAATAACCAATAGCGGAACCTGGATGCTCATATTGGTTCCCACATATTCTACGAAGATCTTTATCGGTCAAACCGCATAACAACATGCGTTGTTCCCTTTGTCATCTTTATGTTACTTGCCCGAGATTCGATTGCGGTATCCATTACCTAGTTCAATCTCATTATCGGCAAGTCTCTTTACTCGTTCCGTAATACATGATCTCACAACTAACTCATTAGTTGCAATGCTTGCAAGGCTTAAGTGATGTGCATTACCGAGAGGCCCAGAGATACCTCTCTGACAATCGGAGTGACAAATCCTAATCTTGAAATACGCCAACCCAACATGTACCTTCGGAGACACCTGTAGAGCTCCTTTATAATCACCCAGTTACGTTGTGACATTTGGTAGCACACAAAGTGTTCCTCCGGTAAACGGGAGTTGCATAATCTCATAGTTGTAGGAACTTTGTATAAGTCATGAAGAAAGCAATA
>NC_057797.1:12005335-12006005 GCF_018294505.1 Triticum aestivum
CAACATACTAAACGATCAAGTGCTAGGCTAAAGGAATGGGTCAAGTCAATCACATCATTCTCCTAATGATGTGATCCCGTTAGTCAAATGACAACACATGTCTATGGTCAGGAAACATAACCATCTTTGACTAATGAGCAAGTCATGTAGAGGCATACTAGTGACATTGTGTTTGTCTATGTATTCACACATGTATCATGTTTCCGGATGATAAAATTATAGCATGAATAATAAACATTTATCATGATATTAGGAAATAAATAATAACTTTATTATTGCCTCTAGGGTATATTTCCTTCAGTCTCCCACTTGCACTAGAGTCAATAATCTAGATTTCACAGTAATGATTCTAACACCCATGGAGTCTTGGTGCTGATCATGTTTTGCTCGTGGAAGAGGCTTAGTCAATGGGTCTGCAACATTCAGATCCGTATGTATCTTGCAAATCTCTATGTCTCCCACCTTGACTTGGTCCCGGATGGAATTGAAGCGTCTCTTGATGTTCTTGGTCCTCTTGTGAAATCTGGATTCCTTTGCCAAGGCAATTGCACCAGTATTGTCACAGAAGATCTTCATTGGTCCCGATGCAGTAGGTATGACACCTAGATCGGAAATGAACTCTTTCATCCAGACTCCTTCATTTGCTGCTTCCGAAGCAGCTATGTACTCC
>NC_057797.1:12006180-12015834 GCF_018294505.1 Triticum aestivum
CTTCGCATGTAGATCCCACCATGACGCTTTGTTTAGAACTGCACCAACTGACAGCTCCACCGTTCAATATAAACACGTATCCGGTTTGCGATTTAGAATCGTCCGGATCAGTGTCAAAGCTTGCATCGACGTAACCATTTACGACTAGCTCTTTGTCACCACCATAAACGAGAAACATATCCTTAGTCCTTTTCAGGTATTTCAGAATATTCTTGACCGCTGTCCAATGATCCACTCCTGGATTACTTTGGTACCTACCTGCCAAGCTTATTGCTAAGCATACGTCAGGTCTGGTACACAGCATTGCATACATGATAGAGCCTATGGCTGAAGCATAGGGAACATCTTTCATTTTCTCTCTATCTTCTGATGTGGTCGGGCATTGAGTCTGACTCAACTTCACACCTTTTATCACAGGTAAGAACCCTTTCTTTTCCTGATCCATTTTGAACTTTTTCAAAACATTATCAAGGTATGTACTTTGTGAAAGTCCAATTAAGCGTCTTGATCTATCTCTATAGATCTTGATGCCCAATATGTAAGCAGCTTCACCGAGGTCTTTCATTGAAAAACTTTTATTCAAGTATCCCTTTATGCCATCTAGAAATTCTATATCATTTCCTATTAACAATATGTCATCTACATATAATATCAGAAATGCTACAGAGCTCCCACTCACTTTCTTGTAAATACAGGCTTCTCCAAAAGTATGTATAAAACCATATGCTTTGATCACACTATCAAAGCGTTTATTCCAACTCCGAGAGGTTTGCACCAGTCCATAAATGGATCGCTGGAGCTTGCACACTTTGTTAGTACCTTTTGGATCGACAAAACCTTCTGGTTGCATCATATACAACTCTTCTTCCAGAAATCCATTCAGGAATGCAGTTTTGACATCCATTTGCCAAATTTCATAATCATAAAATGCGGCAATTGCTAACATGATTCGGACAGACTTAAGCATCGCTACGGGTGAGAAAGTCTCATCGTAGTCAACCCCTTGAACTTGTCAAAAACCTTTTGCAACAGGTCGAGCTTTGTAGACAGTTACATTACCATCAGCGTCAGTCTTCTTCTTGAAGATCCATTTATTTTCTATGGCTTGCCGATCATTGGGCAAGTCAACCAAAGTCCATACTTTGTTTTCATACATGGATCCCATCTCAAATTTCATGGCTTCAAGCCATTTTGCGGAATTTGGGCTCATCATCGCTTCCTCATAGTTCGCGGGTTCGCCATGGTCAAGTAACATGACTTCCAGAATAGGATTACCGTACCACTCTGGTGCGGATCTTACTCTGGTAGACCTACGAAGTTCGGTAGTAACTTGATCTGAAGTTTCATGATCAGTATCATTAGCTTGCTCACTGATTGGTGTAGTTGTCACAGGAACCGGTTCTTGTGATCAACTACTTTCTAATAAGGGAGCCGGTACAGTTACCTCATCAAGTTCTACTTTCCTCCCACTCAATTCTTTTGAGAGAAACTCCTTCTCTAGAAAGGATCCGAATTTAGCAACAAAAATTTTGCCCTCAGAACTGTGATAGAAGGTGTACCCAATAGTCTCTTTTGAGTATCCTATGAAGAAACATTTCTCCGATTTGGGTTCGAGCTTATCTGGTTGAAGTTTCTTCACATAAGCATCGCAGCACCAAACTTTAAGAAACGACAACTTTGGTTTCTTGCCAAACCATAGTTCATAAGGTGTTGTCTCTACGGATTTTGATGGTGCCCTATTTAACGTGAATGCGCGTGTCTCTAAAGCATAACCCCAAAATGATAGCGGTAAATCAGTAAGAGTCATCATAGATCGCACCATATCTAGTAAAGTACGATTACGACGTTCGGACACACCATTTCGTTGTGGTGTTCCGGGTGGCATGAGTTGCGAAACTATTCCGTATTGATTCATATGTAAACCAAACTCGTAACTCAAATATTCTCCTCCACGATCAGATCGTAGAAATTTTATTTTCTTGTTACGGTGATTTTCCACTTCACTCTGAAATTCTTTGAACTTCTCAAATGTTTCAGACTTGTGTTTCATCAAGTAGATATACCAATATCTGCTTAAATCATCAGTGAAGGTGAGAAAATAACGATATCCTCCACGAGCCTCAACATTCATTGGACCACATACATCTGTATGTGTGATTTCCCTCAAATCTGTTGCTCTCTCCATAGTTCCGGAGAACGGCATTTTAGTCATCTTGCCCATGAGGCACGGTTCGCAAGTACCAAGTGACACATAATCAAGTGATTTCAAAAGTCCATCAGTATGGAGTTTCTTCACACGTTTTACACCGATATGACCTAAACGGCAGTGCCACAAATAAGTTGCACTATCATTATCAACTCTGCATCTTTTGGCTTCAACATTATGAATATGTGTATCACTACTATCGACATTCAATAAAAATAGACCAGTCTTCAAGGGTGCATGACCATAAAAGATATTACTCATATAAATAGAACAACCATTATTCTCTGATTTAAATGAGTAACTGTCTCGCATCAAAGAAGATCCAGATATAATATTCATGCTCAACGCTGGCACCAAATAACAATTATTTAGGTCTAATACTAATCCCGATGGTAGACGTATAGGTAGCGTGCCGACCACGATCACATCGACTTTGGAACCATTTCCCACGTGCATCGTCACCTCGTCCTTAGACAATCTTGGCTTAATCCATAGTCCCTGTTTCGAGTTGCAAATATTAGCAACAGAACCAGTATCAAATACCTAGGTGCTACTGCGAGCATTAGTAAGGTACACATCAATAACATGTATATAAAATATACCTTTGTTCACTTTGCCATCCTTCTTATCCGCCAAATACATGGGGCAGTTCCGCTTCCAGTGTCCAGTCTGCTTGCAGTAGAAGCACTTAGTTTCAGGCTTTGGTCCAGACTTAGGTTTCTTCTCCTGAGCAGCAACTTGCTTGCTGTTCTTTTTGAAGTTCCCCTTCTTCTTCCCTTTGCCTTCTTCTTGAAACTGGTGGTCTTATTGACCATCAACACTTGATACTCCTTCTTGATTTCTACCTCCGCAGCTTTTAGCATTGCGAAGAGCTCGGGAATAGTCTTGTCCATCCCTTGCATATTATTGTTCATCACGAAGCTCTTGTACCTTGGTGGCAGTGATTGAAGAATTTTGTCAATGACACTATCATCAGGAAGATTAACTCCCAGTTGAATCAAGTGATTATTATACACAGACATTTTGAGTATATGTTCGCTGAAAGAACTATTCTCCTCCATCTTACAGCTATAGAACTTATTGGAGACTTCATATCTCTCAATCCGGGCATTTGCTTGAAATATTAACTTCAACTCCTGGAACATCGGATATGCTCCATGACGTTCAAAACGTCATTGAAGACCCGGTTCTAAACCATAAAGCATGGCACACTGAACTATCGAGTAGTCATCAGCTTTTCTTTGCCAGGCATTCTTAACATTGTCAGTTGCATCTGCAGCAGGCCTGGCACCCAGCGGTGCTTCCAGGACGTAATTCTTCTGTGCAGCAATGAGGATAATGCTCAGGTTACGGACCCAGTCCGTGTAATTGCTACCATCATCTTTCAACTTAGCTTTCTCAAGGAACGCATTAAAATTCAACGGAACAACAGCATGAGCCATGTATCTACAACAAACATAGACAAGCAAAATACTATCAGGCACTAAGTTCATGACAAATTTAAGTTCAATTAATCATATTACTTAAGAACTCCACTTAGACAGACATCTCTCTAGTCATCTAAGTGATCACGTGATCCAAATCAACTAAACCATGTCTGATCATCACGTGAGATGGAGTAGTTCCAATGTGAACATCACTATGTTGATCATATCTACTATATGATTCATGTTTGACCTTTCGGTCTCCGTGTTCCAAGGCCATATCTTTATATGCTAGGCTCGTCAAGTTTAACCTAAGTATTCCGCGTGTACAACTGTTTTGCACCCGTTGTATTTGAACGTAGAGCCTATCACACCCGATCATCACGTGATGTCTCAGCACGAAGAACTTTCGCAACGGTGCATACTCAGGGAGAACACTTCTTGATAATTAGTGAGAGATCATCTTAAAATGCTATCGTCAAACTAAGCAAGATAAGATGCATAAAGGATAAACATCACATGCAATCAATATAGTGATATGATATGGCCATCATCATCTTGTGCTTGTGATCTCCATCTTCGAAGCACCATCGTGATCACCATCGTCACCGGCACGACACCTTGATCTCCATCATAGCATCGTTGTCGTTACGCCATCCATCGCTTCTACGACTATCGCTACCGCTTAGTGATAAAGTAAAGCAATTACAGGGCGTTTGCATTTCATACAATAAAGCGACAACCATATGGCTCCTGCCAGTTGCCGATAATTCGGTTACAAAACATGATCATCTCATACAATAAAAATAGCATCACGTCTTCACCATATCACATCACAACATGCCCTGCAAAAACAAGTTAGATGTCCTCTACTTTGTTGTTGCAAGTTTTACGTGGCTGCTACGGGCTTAGCAAGAACCGTTCTTACCTACGCATCAAAACCATAACGATAGTTTGTCAAGTTGGTGCTGTTTTAACCTTCACAAGGACTGGGCGTAGCCACACTCGGTTCAACTAAAGTTGGAGAAACTGACACCCGCCAGCCACCTGTGTGCAAAGCACGTCGGTAGAACCAGTCTTGCGTAAGCGTACGCGTAATGTCGGTCCGGGCCGCTTCATCCAACGATACCGCCGAACCAAAGTATGACACGCTGGTAAGCAGTATGACTTGTATCGCCCACAACTCACTTGTGTTCTACTCGTGCATATAACATCTACGCATAAAACCTGGCTCGGATGCCACTGTTGGGGAACGTAGTAATTTCAAAAAATTTCCTACACACACGCAAGATCATGGTGATGCATAGCAACGAGAGGGGAGAGTGTTGTCCACGTACCCTCATAGACCGAAAGCGGAAGCGTTATACCAACGCGGATGATGTAGTCGTACATCTTGACGGGCCGACCGATCCAAGTACCGAACGTACGGCACCTCCAAGTTCAGCACACGTTCAGCTCGATGACGATCCCCGGACTCCGATCCAGCAGGGTGTCGGGGATGAGTTCTGTCAGCACGACGGCGTGGTGACGATGATGATGCTCTACCGACGCAGGGATTCGCCTAAGCACCGCTACGATATGACCGAGGTGGAATATGGTGGAAGGGGGCACCGCACACGGCTAAGGAACGATCACGGAGATCAACTTGTGTGTCTTGGAGTGCCCCCTCGCCCCCGTATATAAAGGAGGGAGGGGAGGTGCAGCCGGCCCCCTTGGGGTGCGCCTGGAGGAGTCCTTCTCCCACTGGCAGTAGGACTCCCCCTTCTTGCCTTGTTGGAGAAGGAAAGGGGGAAGGGAAAAAAGGAAAGGGGGCGCCGCCCGCCCCCTTCTTTGTCCTATTCGGACTAGGGGGGAGGGGGCGCGCGGCCTGCCCTGGCCGGCCCTCCTCTTCTTATTGGGGAACGTAGTGATTTCAAAAAATTTCCTACGCACACGCAAGATCATGGTGATGCATAGCAACGAGAGGGGAGAGTGTTGTCCACGTACCCTCGTAGACCGTAAGCGGAAGCGTTATATCAATGCGGTTGATGTAGTCGAACGTCTTCACTATCCGACCGATCCAAGCACCGAAAGCACGGCACCTCCGAGTTCTACACACGTACGGCTCGGTGACGTCCTCGCCTTCTCGATCCAGCAAGAGGGGCGAAGTAGTAGATGAGTTCCGGCAGCACGACGGCGTGGGGACGGTGTTGGTGAAGAACAATCTTCGCAGGGCTTCGCCTAAGCACTACAAAAACTATAATGGAGGATAAACTAGAGGAGACGGGGTTGCCGGCACACGGCTTGGTGTTTCTTGATGTGTCTTGGGTGCTAGCCCTACCCCTCTATTTATATGTTGAGCCTTGGGGTCGAAACTTGGAGTAAAATCCTCCACAAAGTCGGTTTCACCCGAAAGGCAAGAGTCCTTCTCGGACTCCAGGGCCAGACGCCAGGGTTCCCGGCGTCTGGATCTAGACGCCAGGGACCCTGGCGTCTTGCCCCTGGACTCCGCAAAACTTCCTTTTGCGCTTTCCAAAAACCTCGCGGGCTTTCCCCTTTGGCCCAGATAAAGTGTTCTCATGCCCAAACATTTCGGGAAACATCCGGAACCCCTTCCGATGGATTCCAGAACCTTTCCAGAGATCAAACACTACTATCCACATATCAATATTTACTTCCAAACCATTCCGGAGTTCCTCGTCATTTCCGTGCTCTCATCCAAAACTCCGAACAACATTCGGTCACCGACATACATAACTCATAGTACTATATCGTCAACAAACGTTAAGCGTGCGGACCCTACGGGTTCGAGCACTATGTAGACATGACCGAGACACCTCTCTTGTCAATAACCAATAGCGGGACCTGGATGCCCATATTGGCTCCTACATATTCTATGAAGATCTTTATCGGTCAGACCGCATAACAACATACATTGTTCCCTTTGTCATCGGTATGTTACTTGACCGAGATTCGATCGTCGGTATCTCAATACCTAGTTCAATCTCATTACCGGCAAGTCTCTTTACTCGTTCCGTAATACATCATCCTGCAACTAACTCATTAGTTACAATACTTGCAAGGCTTATAGTGATGTGCATTACTGAGTGGGCCCAGAGATACCTCTCCGACAATCGGAGTGACAAATCCTAATCTCGAAATACGCCAACCCAACAAGTACCTTCAGAGACACCTATAGAGCACCTTTATAATCACCCAGTTACGTTGTGATGTTTGGTAGCACACAAAGTGTTCCTCCGGTAAACGGGAGTTGCATAATCTCATGGTCATAGGAATATGTATAAGTCATGAAGAAAGCAATAGCAACATACTAAACGATCAAGTGCTAAGCTAACGGAATGGGTCATGTCAATCACAGCATTCTCCTAATGATATGATCCTGTTAATCAAATAACAACTCTTTGTCCATGGTTAGGAAACATAACCATCTTTGATTAACGAGCTAGTCAAGTAGAGGCATACTAGTGACACTCTGTTTGTCTATGTATTCACACATGTATTATGTTTCCAGTTAATACAATTCTAGCATGAATAATAAACATTTATCATGATATAAGGAAATAAATAATAACTTTATTATTGCCTCTAGGGCATATTTCCTTCAGTCTCCCACTTGCACTAGAGTCAATAATCTAGATCACATCGCCATGTGATTTAACATCAATAATTCACATCACCATGTGATTAACACCCATAGTTCACATCGTTATGTGATAAAGACCCAAAGGGTTTACTAGAGTCAGTAATCTAGTTCACATCGCTATGTGATTAACACCCAAAGGGTACTAATGTGTGATCATGTTTTGCTTATGAGATAATTTTAGTCAATGGGTCTATCACATTCAGATCCGTAAGTATTTTGCAAATTTCTATGTCAACAATGCTCTGCACGGAGCTACTCTAGCTAATTACTCCCACTTTCAATATGTATGCAGATTGAGACTTAGAGTCATTTGGATTAGTGTCAAAACTTGCATTGACGTAACCCTTTACAATGAACCTTTTGTCACCTCCATAATTGAGAAATATATCCTTATTCCACTAAGGATAATTTTTGACCGCTGTCCAATGATCTACTCCTAGATCACTATTGTACTCGCTTGCTAAACACAGTGTAGGGTATACAATAGTTCTGGTACACAGCATGGCATACTTTATAGAACCTATGACTGAGGCATAGGGAATGACTTTCATTCTCTTTCTATCTTCTGCCGTGGTCGGGCTTTGAGTCTTTACTCAACTTCACACCTTGTAACACAGGCAAGAACTCTTTCTTTGACTGTTCTATTTTGAACTACTTCAAAATCTTGTCAAGGTATGTACTCATCGAAAAAACTTATCAAGCGTTTTGATCTATCTCTATAGATCTTGATGCTCAATATGTAAGCAGCTTCACCGAGGTCTTTCTTTGAAAAACTCCTTTCAAACACTACTTTATGCTTTGCAGAATAATTCTACATTATTTCCGATCAACAATATATCATTCACATATACTTATCAGAAATGGTGTAGTGCTCCCACTCACTTTCTTGTAAATACAGGCTTCACCGCAAGTCTGTATAAAACTATATGCTTTGATCAACTCATCAAAGTGTAAATTCCAACTCCGAGATGCTTGCACCAGTCCATAGATGGATCGCTGGAGCTTGCACTTTTTTTAACACCTTTAGGATCGACAAAACCTTCTGGTTGCATCATATACAACTCTGCTTTAATAAATCCATTAAGGAATGCTGTTTTGTTTATCCATTTACCAAATTTTCTAAAATGCGGCAATTGCTAACATGATTCGGACAGACTTAAGCATAGATACGAGTGAGAAACTCTCATCGTAGTCAACACCTTGAACTTGTCGAAAACCTTTTGCGACAATTCTAGCTTTGTAGATAGTAACACTACTATCAGCGTCCGTCTTCCTCTTGAAGATCCATTTAATCTCAATGGCTCTCCGATCATTGGGCAAGTCAATCAAAGTCCATACTTTGTTCTCATACATGGATCCCATCTCAGATTTCATGGCCTCAAGCCATTTTGCGGAATCTGGGCTCATCATCGCTTCCTCATAGTTCGTAGGTTTGTCATGGTCAAGTAACATGACCTCCAGAATAGGATTACCGTACCACTATAGTGTGGATCTTACTCTGGTTTACCTACGAGGTTCGGTAGTAACTTGATCTGAAGTTACATGATCATCATTATTAGCTTCCTCACTAATTGGTGTAGTAGTCACAGGAACAGATTTCTGTGATGAACTACTTTCCAATAAGGGAGAAGGTACAATTGCCTTATCAAGTTCTACTTTCCTCCCACTCACTTCTTTCGAGAGAAACTCCTTCTCTAGAAAGGATCCATTCTTAGCAACGAATGTCTTGCCTTTGTATCTGTGATAGAAGGTGTAGCCAACAGTCTCCTTTGGGTATCCTATGAAGACATATTTCTCCGATTTGGGTTTGAGCTTATCAGGATGAAACTTTTTCATATAAGCATCACAACCCCAAACTTGAAGAAACGACAACTTTGGTTTCTTGCCAAACCATAGTTCAGATTGTGTCGTCTCAACGGACTTAGATGGTGCCCTTTTTAACGTGAATGCAGCTGTCTTTAATGCATAACCCCAAAAACGATAGTGGTAAATTGGTAAGAAACATCATAGATTGCACTATATCCAATAAAGTATGGTTATGACGTTTGGACACACCATTATGCTGTGGTGTTCCAGGTGGCATGAGTAGTGAAACTATTTCACATTGTTTTAACTGAAGACCAAACTCGTAACTCTAATACTCTTCTCCATGATCAGATCGTAGAAACTTTATTTTCTTGTTACGATGATTTTCCACTTCACCCTGAAATTATATGAACTTTTCAAATGTTTCAGACTTCTATTTCATTAAGTAGATATACCCATATCTGCTCAAATCATCTGTGAAGGTCAGAAAATAATGATACCCGCTGCAAGCCTTAATATTCATCGGACGACATACATCAGTATGTATGATTTCCAACAAATCTTTTGCTTGCTCC
>NC_057797.1:12016522-12029493 GCF_018294505.1 Triticum aestivum
CTGGAGAACGGCGTTTTAGTCATCTTGCCCAAGAGACATGGTTCGCAAGCATCTAGTGATTCATAATCAAGTGATTCCAAAATCCCATCAGCATGGAGTTTCTTTATGCGCTTTACACCGATATGACTTAAACGGCAGTGCCACAAATAAGTTGCACTATCATTATTAACTTTGCATCTTTTGGCTTCAATATTATGAATATGTGTATCACTACAATCGAGATCCAACAAACCATTTTCGTTGGTGTGTATGACCATAGAAGGTTTTATTCATGTAAATAGAACAACAATTGTTCTCTAACTTAAATGAACAACCGTATTGCAATAAACATGATCAAATCATATTCATGCTCAACGAAAACACCAAATAACACTTATTTAGTTTCAACACTAATCCAGAAAGTATGGGTGTGTGCGATGATGATCATATCATTCTTGGAACTACTTCCAACACACATCGTCACTTCACCTGTAACTAGTCTCTGTTCATTCTGGAACCCCCGTTTCGAGTTACTACTCTTAGCAACTAAAATAGTATCAAATACCGCGGGGTTTCTATAAACAGTAGTAAAGTACACATCAATAACATGTATATCAAATATACCTTTGTTCACTTTGCCATCCTTCTTATCCGCCAAATACTTAGGGCAGTTCTGCTTCCAGTGACCAGTTCCTTTGCAGTAGAAGCACTCAGTCTCAGGCTTAGGTCCACACTTGGGCTTCTTCACTTGAGCAACACCTCGCTTGCCGTTCTTCTTGAAGTTCCCCTTCTTCCCTTTGCCCTTTTCTTGAAACTAGTGGTCTTGTCAACCATCAACACTTGATGATTTTCTTGATTTCTACCTTCATCGATTTCAGCATCACGAAGAGCTTGGGAATTACTTTCGTCGTCCCTTGCATATTATAGTTCATCACGAAGTTCTACTAACTTGGTGATGGTGACTAGAGAATTCTGTCAGTCACTATTTTATCTGGAAGATTAACTCCCACTTGATTCAAGCGATTGTAGTACCCAGACAATCTGAGCACATGCTCACTGCTTGAGCTATTCTCCTCCATGTTTTAGCTATAGAACTTGTTGGAGACTTCATATCTCTCAACTCGGGTATTTGCTTGAAATATTAACTTCAACTCCTGGAACATCTCATATGGTCCATGACGTTCAAAACGTCTTTGAAGTCCCGATTCTAAGTCGTTAAGCATGGTGCACTAAACTATGAAGTAGTCATCATATTGAGCTAGCCAAACGTTCATAATGTCTGCATTTGCTCCTGCAATAGGTCGGTCACCTAGCGGTGCATCAAGGACATAATTCTTCTGTACAACAATGAGGATAATCCTCAGATCACGGATCCAATCCGCATCATTGCTACTAACATCTTTCAACATAGTTTTTCTCTAGGAACATATCAAAATAAACATAGGGAAGCAACAACGCGAGCTATTGATCTACAACATAGATATGCTAATACTACCAGGACTAAGTTCATGATAAATTCAAGTTCAATTAATCATATTACTTAAGAACTCCCACTTAGATAGACATCCCTCTAATCCTCTAAGTGATCACGTGATCCAAATCAACTAAACCATAACCGATCATCACGTGAAATGGAGTAGCTTTCAATGGTGAACATCACTATGTTGATCATATCTACTATATGATTCACGCTCGACCTTTCGGTCTCAGTGTTCCGAGGCCGTATCTGCATATGCTAGGCTCGTCAAGTTTAACCTGAGTATTCTGCGTGTGCAAAAATGGCTTGCACCCGTTGTAGATGGACGTAGAGCTTATCACACCTGATCATCATGTGGTGTCTGGGCACGAAGAACTTTGGCAACGGTGCATACTCAGGGAGAACACTTTTATCTTGAAATTTAGTGAGAGATCATCTTATAATGCTACCGTCAATCAAAGCAGGATAAGATGCATAAGAGATAAACATCACATGCAATCAATATAAGTGATATGATATGGCCATCATCATCTTGTGCTTGTGATCTCCATCTCCGAAGCACCTCCATGATCGCCATCGTCACCGGCGCGACACCTTGATCTCCATCATAGCATCATTGTCGTCTCGTCAATCTTATGCTTCTACGACTATCGCTACCGCTTAGTGATAAAGTAAAGCGTTACAGGACGATTGCATTGCATACAATAAAGCAACAACCATATGGCTCCTGCCAGTTGCCGATAACTCGGTTACAAAACATGATCATCTCATACAATAAAATATAGCATCACGTCTTAACCATATCACATCACAACATGCCCTGCAAAAACAAGTTAAACGTCCTCTATTTTGTTGTTGCAAGTTTTACGTGGCTGCTACGGGCTTAGCAAGAACCGTTCTTACCTACGCATCAGAACCACAACGATAGTTTGTCAAGTTGGTGCTGTTTTAACCTTCACAAGGACCGGCGTAGCCACACTCGGTTCAACTAAAGTTGGAGAAACTGACACCCGCTAGTCACCTGTGTGCATAGCACGGCGATAAAACCAGTCTTGCGTAAGCGTACACGTAATGTCGGTCCGGACCGCTTCATCCAACAATGCCGCCGAACCAAAGTATGATATGCTGGTAAGCAGTATGACTTATATCGCCCACAACTCACTTGTGTTCTACTCGTGCATATGACATCTACGCATAAAACCAGGCTCGGATGCCACTATTTGGGAACGTAGTAATTTCAAAAAAAATTCCTACGCACACGCAGGATCATGGTGATGCATAGCAATGAGAGGGGAGAGTGTTGTCCACGTACCCTCATAGACCATAAGCGGAAGCGTTATATAAACGCGGTTGATGTAGTCGAACGTCTTGACGATCCGACCGATCCAAGCACCGAAAGCACGGCACCTCCAAGTTCTACACACGTACGGCTCGGTGACGTCCTCGCCTTCTCGATCCAGCAAGAGGGGCGAAGTAGTAGATGAGTTCCGGCAGCACGACGGTGTGGTGACGGTGTTGGTGAAGAACAATCTTCGCAAGGCTTCGCCTAAGCACTACAAAAACTATGACGGAAGATAATCTAGAGGAGACGGGGTTGCCGGCACACGGCTTGGTGTTTCTTGATGTGTCTTGGGTGCTAGCCCTACCCCTCTATTTATATGTTGAGCCTTGGGGTCGAAACTTGGAGTAAAAGCCTCCACAAAGTCGGTTTCACCCGAAAGGCAAGAGTCCTTCTCGGACTCCAAGGCCAGACGCCAGGGACCCTGGCATCTGGCCCCTGGACTCCGCAAAACTTCCTTTTGCACTTTCCAAAAACCTCATGGGCTTTTCCTCTTTGGCCCAGATAAAGTGTTCTCGTGCCCAAACATTTCGGGAAACATCCGGAACTCCTTCCGATGGATTTCGTAACCTTTCCGGAGATCAAACACTACTATCCACATATCAATATTTACTTCCGGACCATTCCGGAGTTCCTCGTCATTTCCGTGTTCTCATCCAAAACTCCGAACAACATTCGGTCACCAGCATACATAACTCATAGTACTATATCGTCAACGAACGTTAAGCGTGCGGACCCTACGGGTTCGAGAACTATGTAGACATGACCGAGACACGTCTCTTGTCAATAACCAATAGCGGGACCTGGATGCCCATATTGGCTCCTACATATTCTACGAAGATCTTTATCGGCCAGACCGCATAACAACATACGTTGTTCCCTTTGTCATTGGTATGTTACTTGCCCGAGATTCGATCGTCGGTATCTCAATACCTAGTTCAATCTCGTTACCGACAAGTCTCTTTACTCGTTCCGTAATACATCATCCCGCAACTAACTCATTAGTTACAATGCTTGCAAGGCTTATAGTGATGTGCATTACTGAGTGGGCCTAGAGATACCTCTCCGACAATCGGAGTGACAAATCCTAATCTCGAAATACGCCAACCCAACAAGTACCTTCGGAGACACCTGTAGAGCACCTTTATAATCACCTAGTTACGTTGTGACATTTGGTAGCACACAAAGTGTTCCTCCGGTAAACGGGAGTTGCATAATCTCATAGTCATAGGAACATGTATAAGTCATGAAGAAAGCAATAGCAACATACTAAACAATCAAGTGCTAAGCTAACAGAATGGGTCATGTCAATCACAACATTCTCCTAATGATGTGATCCTGTTAATCAAATAATAACTCTTTGTCCATGGTTAGGAAACATAACCATGTTTGATTAACGAGCTAGTCAAGTAGAGGCATACTGGCATGAATAATAAACATTTATCCTGATATAAGGAAATAAATAATAACTTTATTATTGCCTCTAGGGCATATTTCCTTCACTTCTCCCTTAGGGTCCATGAAGGCCCATAGACCCCCGGGGGGTTTCCGGTAACCCCCGGTACTCCGGTAAAATCTCGATTTCATCCGGAATGATTCCAATATCCAAATATAGGCTTCCAATATATCAATATTTATGTCTTGACCATTTCGAGACTCCTCTTCATGTCCATGATCACATCCAGGACTCTGAACAATCTTCGGTACATCAAAATATATAAACTCATAATGAAACTGTCATCGTAACGTTAAGCGTGCGGACCCTACGGGTTCGAGAACTATGTAGACATGAACTAGAACTGTTTCCGGTCAATAACCAATAGCGGAACTTGGATGCTCATATTGGTTCCCACATATTGTACGAAGAACTTTATCGGTGAAACCACATAACAACATACATTGTTCCCTTTGTCATCGGTATGTTACTTGCCCGAGATTCGATCGTCGGTATCCAATACCTAGTTCAATCTCGTTATCGGCAAGTCTCTTTACTCGTTTCGTAATACATCATCTCAGAACTAACTCATTAGTTGCAATGCTTGCAAGGCTTAGCAAGATTGATTATTTATTCCTAAACAGAAACAAAAACAAAAAATTGCCTCCCAACAAGCGCTATCGTTTAACGCCCCTAGCTAGGCATAAAGGCAAGGATAGATTTAAGTATTGCCATCTTTGATAGGCAATCCATAAGTGGCTCTCATGATAGATTCATATGGCAGTTTTATTTTCTTTCTAGGGAAGTGTTCCATCCCCTTCTTTAATGGAAATTTGAATCTACTATTTCCTTCCTTCATATCAATAATTGCACCAATCGTTCTAAGGAAAGGTCTACCAAGAATAATAGGACATGAAGGATTGCAATATATATCAAGAACGATAAAATCTACGGGCACATAATTCCTATTTGCAACAATAAGAACATCATTAATTCTTCCCATAGGTTTTTAATAGTGGAATCCGCAAGATGCAAGTTTAGAGAGCAATCATCGAAGTCACAGAAATCTAGCAAATCACACAAAGCATGGAACTCATAATCTTTAATTTTCATTTTAATAGTAGGTTCCCTCTCATCATAGAGCTTTCTAGGGATAGAAACTCAACTCAAGTTTTTCTTCATAAGATTGCATCAAGGCATCAACAATGTGTTCGGTAAAGGCCTTATTTTGACTATAAGCATGAGGAGAATTTAGCACGGATTGCAACAAGGAAATACAATCAATTAAAGAGCAATTTTCATAATTAAATTCCTTGAGATCCAATATAGTGGGTTTAGCAACATCTAGGTTTTTATTTCTTTCTATCCCACTTTTATCAATTTCATCATCATCCTAGCGGTTCTTTCCTTGCACTCATCAATGGAAATGCAGCAAAGTAGCGTAAGTATTTCCCTCAGTTTTTGAGAACCAAGGTATCAATCTAGTAGGAGGCCACGCACAAGTCCCTCGTACCTGCACAAAACAATAACAAAATGTTCAAGATGGAGACATAGATATTTGTAAAGTACATACGGGCCTGAATGTAGCAGATCCGTTGACTAAACCTCTCCCTAGAGCAAAACATGATCAACACCAGAATTCCATGGGTGTTCGATTCATCACAATGTAACTAGATTATTGACTCTAGTGCAAGTGGGAGACTGTTGGAAATATGCCCTAGAGGCAATAATAAAAGCATTATTATTATATTTCCTTGTTCATGATAATTGTCTTTATTCATGCTATAATTGTGTTATCCGGAAATCGTAATACATGTGTGAATAATAGACACCAATATGTCCCTAGTAAGCCTCTAGTTGACTAGCTCGTTGATCAACAGATAGTCATGGTTTCCTGACTATGGACATTGGATGTCGTTGATAACGAGATCACATCATTAGGAGAATGATGTGATGGACAAGACCCAATCCTAAACATAGCACAAGATCGTATAGTTCGTTTGCTAGAGTTTTTCCAATGTCAAGTATCCTTTCCTTAGACCATGAGATCGTGTAACTCCTGGATGCCGTAGGAGTGCTTTGGGTGTTCCAAACGTCACAACGTAACTGGGTGACTATAAAGGTATACTACGGGTATCTCCGAAAGTGTCTGTTGGGTTGACACGGATCAAGACTGGGATTTGTCACTCCGTATGACGGAGAGGTATCACTGGGCCCACTCGGTGATGCATCATCATTATGAGCTCAAAGTGACCAAGTGTCTGGTCACGGGATCATGCATTATGGTACGAGTAAAGTGACTTGCCGGTAACGAGATTGAACAAGGTATTGGGATACCGACGATCGAATCTCGGGCAAGTAACATACCGATTGACAAAGGGTTGCTTGAATCCTCGACATCGTGGTTCATCCGATGAGATCATCGAGGAGCATGTGGGATCCAACATGGGTATCCAGATCCCGCTGTTGGTTATTTACCGGAGAGCCATCTCGGTCATGTCTACGTATCTCCCGAACTCGTAGGGTCTACACACTTAAGGTTCGGTGATGCTAGGGTTGTAGGGATATGAATATGCAGTAACCCGAAAGTTGTTCGGAGTCCCGTATGAGATCCCAGACGTCACGAGGAGTTCCGGAATGGTCCGGAGGTGAAGAATTATATATAGGAAGTGCAGTTTCGGCCATCGGGGGAGTTTCGGGGGTCACCGGTATTGTACCGGGACCACCGGAAGGTTCCCGGGGGTCCACCGGGTGGGGCCACCCATCCCGGAGGGCCCCCAAGGCCCACCCCTTGCGCCTAGGGTTGAAACCCTAGGGTGGGGGGGGGGCTTCCCACTTGCCTTGGGGGGCACTCCACCCCCCTTGGCCGCCGCACCCCTAGGAGATTGGATCTCCTAGGGCCGGAGCCCCCCTAGGGCCCCTATATATAGAGGGGGGGGAGGGAGGGCAGCCGCACCCATGCCCTTGGTGCCTCCCTCTCCTCTCCAACACCTCCTCCTCCTCCGTAGAGCTCGGCGAAGCCCTGTCGGAGTACTGCTTCTCCACCACCACCACGCCGTCGTGCTGCTGCTGGAGCCATCTTCCTCAACCTCTCCTTCCCTTGCTGGATCAATAAGGAGGAGACGTCACGCTGACCGTACGTGTGTTGAACGCGGAGGTGCCGTCCGTTCGGCGCTAGGATCTCCGGTGATTCGGATCACGTCGAGTACGACTCCCTCATCCCCGTTCTTTGAACGCTTCCGCTCGCGATCTACAAGGTACGTAGATGCATCCAATCAATCGTTGCTAGATGAACTCATAGATGGATCTTGGTGAAACTGTAGGAAATTTTTTGTTTTCTGCAATGTTCCCCAACAGTGAAGCGCCGCTTGCCTCTATCCCAAGGTGGGCTACTGATCCACCCAGCACGCAGATAGTCGCCTAGATCTCCAAACCAGTGTCCTCCCCACAGCACAACTCCACCATGCTGACCGACTTTGCCTACACCATGGATCGGACCAACCACCACCTCAGCATAGCCATCCAGAAGAATATCATGCCTCCATTCCCACTCAGGTCAATAGTCCTCTTTTCTTTTCGGGACTGTTACCTGGAATACAAATGCCAATTTATTTGCTAGTGGTAATTGCATTTTCCATGCATTTTAAGCGTTCTTCACTCAGGTTCTTGCTAATTTGTGAATAAATGCATCTATGTTCGCATAGTCTGATTTTAGATTACACTGAAATTAGAAAACAATGAATAGCTCATCATGTTATATTGGAATAAAAAATATAAAGGAAACTAGGGGATGGGTAATCATATATTGGTCTTTGCCTTATCAAGATTCACAATATAGCTAAGATAATTTGTGCATCACTGATTTATGAAGATAAGAAATATGTTCGGCCCTATATAAACACCATTCATCTTAGTAACCTTAATTATCATAGCACACACATTTGGTTGAGAGAACAAAAATATGTGTTGAGGATTTGGGCAATAGTGTCATTCCTGTAGTAGAAAAGAAATCTCCAGCATATCTGCCACTACTTTTTCCTGAAGATGCCACTACCTATTGTGAAGTTTAATATCAATGGACTAATACTCATTTCAAACTATGAAAATAGAATGCCGACAGAGACCTTTGATATTCAACTATCTAATAATCTCATTAGTTAAGAAGAGGAAGGAAAGACTATGGAAACATCTGGGTGATTTGGGTACAGTTCAAACAAAACCTACATAGGTATACATAGGTTGCCATATGGAGCTGTAAACCAAGACAGAGGCTACCCAAGGCAGAAAATCAAACAGTGACAAAAGAACATCAAAGCATTATATAGAACACTTGGCAATACACAGAGCAGAGAGCCTAATGCTTGAACTCTGATGGAGTTATCAATTTAAACTTTAAACACTATTGTGAAGGAGCTTTACCTAGGCTGTAGCACCAGAGTACATGAATCCAACAAAACTAACCATTAGAATTAAGTCCCATGAGACTAGTATTTAGAAACCTATAAGTCTGGGTGAACATAAGATCATTCAAGGCACGGTGTAGGAGAATCAAACACTATGTAGTCCATCAAAAATTCAATCTTGTTCGAAACAGGGAATATCATCTATAGCTAACAAGATCAACCATCAATGAGTCTACAAACATTCAAGAAATCAAAATCAGATTGTCGAAGAACCTATGCAATCTAGAGGAAATAAATGGGAGGAAGATGGCACAAAAGTACAGCGGCAGAAAATGTACAAATAGATGGCTAGGCAAGAACTTGATAAACTATTCCTGCCTGCAATTGAAGCAGTAAGCAATAGGCAGTGGAAGAGGACCAAGAAAGGTTACCTTGCGGCCGGCAGATTCAATCCTCGGCGAGGGCGGACACCGGAAAGGTGAGGCCGGGGGCAGAGTGTGTTGGGGAACGTAGTAATTTCAAAAAAATTCCTACGCACACGCAAGATCATGGTGATGCATAGCAACGAGAGTGGAGAGTGTTGTCCACGTACCCTCGTAGACCGAAAGCAGAAGAGTTATAACAACGCGGTTGATGTAGTCGTACGTCTTCACGGGCCGACCAATCCAAGTACCAAACGTACGGCACCTCCGAGTTCAGCACACGTTCATCTCGATGACGATCCCCGGACTCCGATCCAGAAGGATGTCAAGGATGAGTTCCATCAGCACGATGGCGTGGTGACGATGATGATGCTCTAGCGACGCAGGGCTTCGCCTAAGCACCGCTATGATATGACCAGGTGGAATATGGTGGAAGGGGGCACCGCACACGGCTAAGGAACGATCACGAAGATCAACTTGTGTGTCTTGGGGTGCCCCCTCGTCCCCGTATATAAATGAGGGAGGGGGAGGTGCGGCCAGCCCCCTTGGGGTGCGCCCGGAAGAGTCCTACTCCCACCGGGAGTAGGACTCCCCCTTCTTGCCTTGTTGGAGAAGGAAAGGGGGAAAGGGAAAGAGGAAAGGGGGGCGCCGCCCCCCTTCCTTTTCCTATTCGGACTAGGGGGGAGGGGGCGCGTGGCCTGCCCTGGCCGGCCCTCTTCTTCTCCCTTAGGCCCCATGAAGGCCCATAGACCCCCCAGGGGGGGGGGTTCGGGTAACCCCCCGGTACTCCGGTAAAATCCCGATTTCACCTGGAATGATTCCGATATCCAAATATAGGCTTCCAATGTATCAATCTTTATGTCTCGACCATTTCGAGACTGCTCGTCATGTCCGTGATCACATCCGGGACTCCGAACAATCTTCGGTACATCAACATATATAAACTCATAACGAAACTGTCATCGTAACGTTAAGCGTGCGGACCCTACAGGTTCGAGAACTATGTAGACATGACCTAGAACTGTTTCCGGTCAATAACCAATAGCGGAACCTGGATGCTCATATCGGTTCCCACATATTCTACAAAGATCTTAATCGGTCAAACCGCATAACAACATGCGTTGTTCCCTTTGTCATCGTTATGTTACTTGCCCGAGATTCGATCGTCGGTATCCAATACCTAGTTCAATCTCGTTATCGGCAAGTCTCTTTACTCGTTCCGTAATACATGATCTCACAACTAACTCATTAGTTGCAATGCTTGCAAGGCTTAAGTGATGTGCATTACCGAGAGGCCCAGAGATACCTCTCTGACAATCGGAGTGACAAATCCTAATCTTGAAATACACCAACCCAACATGTACCTTCGGAGACACCTGTAGAGCTCCTTTATAATCACCCAGTTACGTTGTGACGTTTGGTAGCACACAAAGTGTTCCTCCGGTAAACGGGAGTTGCATAATCTCATAGTTGTAGGAACTTTGTATAAGTCATGAAGAAAGCAATAGCAACATACTAAATGATCAAGTGCTAGGCTAAAGGAATGGGTCAAGTCAATCACATCATTCTCCTAATGATGTGATCCCGTTAGTCAAATGACAACACAAGTCTATGGTCAGGAAACATAACCATCTTTGACTAATGAGCAAGTCATGTAGAGGCATACTAGTGACATTGTGTTTGTCTATGTATTCACACATGTATCATGTTTCCGGGTGATACAATTATAGCATGAATAATAAACATTTATCATGATATTAGGAAATAAATAATAACTTTATTATTGCCTTTAGGGTATATTTCCTTCAGTCTCCCACTTGCACTAGAGTCAATAATCTAGATTACACAGAAATGATTCTAACACCCATGGAGTCTTGGTGCTGATCATGTTTTGCTCGTGGAAGAGGCTTAGTCAATGGGTCTGCAACATTCAGATCCGTATGTATCTTGCAAATCTCTATGTCTCCCACCTGGACTTGGTCCCGGATGGAATTGAAGCGTCTCTTGATGTTCTTGGTCCTCTTGTGAAATCTGGATTCCTTTGCCAAGGCAATTGCACCAGTATTGTCACAGAAGATCTTAATTGGTCCCGATGCACTAGGTATGACACCTAGATCGGAAATGAACTCTTTCATCCAGACTCCTTCATTTGATGCTTCCGAAGCAGCTATGTACTCCGCTTCACATCTAGATCCCACCATGACGCTTTGTTTAGAACTGCACCAACTGACAGCTCCACCGTTCAATATAAACACGTATCCGGTTTGCGATTTAGAATCGTCCGGATCAGTGTCAAAGCTTGCATCGACGTAACCATTTACGACTAGCTCTTTGTCACCTCCATAAACGAGAAACATATCCTTAGTCCTTTTCAGGTATTTCAGAATATTCTTGACCGATGTCCAATGATCCACTCCTGGATTACTTTGGTACCTACCTGCCAAGCTTATTGCTAAGCATACGTCAGGTCTGGTACATAGCATTGCATACATGATAGAGCCTATGGCTGAAGCATAGGGAACATCTTTCATTTTCTCTCTATCTTCTGATGTGGTCGGGCATTGAGTCTGACTCAACTTCACACCTTTTAACACAGGTAAGAACCCTTTCTTTGCCTGATCCATTTTGAACTTTTTAAAAACATTATCAAGGTATGTACTTTGTGAAAGTCCAATTAAGCGTCTTGATCTATCTCTATAGATCTTGATGCCCAATATGTAAGCAGCTTCACCGAGGTCTTTCATTGAAAAACTTTTATTCAAGTATCCCTTTATGCCATCTAGAAATTCTATATCATTTCCTATTAACAATATGTCATCTACATATAATATCAGAAATGCTACAGAGCTCCCACTCACTTTCTTGTAAATACAGGCTTCTCCAAAAGTCTGTATAAAACCATATGCTTTGATCACACTATCAAAGCGTTTATTCCAACTCCGAGAGGTTTGCACCAGTCCATAAATGGATCGCTGGAGCTTGCACACTTTGTTAGTACCTTTTGGATCGACAAAACCTTCTGGTTGCATCATATACAACTCTTCTTCGAGAAATCCATTCAGGAATGCAGTTTTGACATCCATTTGCCAAATTTCATAATCATAAAATGCGGCAATTGCTAACATGATTCGGACAGACTTAAGCATCGCTACGGGTGAGAAAGTCTCATCGTACTCAACCCCTTGAACTTGTCAAAAACCTTTTGCAACAGCTCGAGCTTTGTAGACAGTTACATTACCATCAACGTCAGTCTTCTTCTTGAAGATCCATTTATTTTCTATGGCTTGCCGATCATTGGGCAAGTCAACCAAAGTCCATACTTTGTTTTCATACATGGATTCCATCTCAGATTTCATGGCTTCAAGCCATTTTGCGGAATTTGGGCTCATCATCGCTTCCTCATAGTTCGCGGGTTCGCCAATGTCAAGTAACATGACTTCCAGAATAGGATTACCGTACCACTCTGGTGCGGATCTTAGTCTGGTAGACCTACGAAGTTCGGTAGTAACTTGATCTGAAGTTTCATGATCAGTATCATTAGCTTGCTCACTGATTGGTGTAGTTGTCACAGGAACCGGTTCTTGTGATGAACTACTTTCTAATAAGGGAGCAGGTACAGTTACCTCATCAAGTTCTACTTTCCTCCCACTCAATTCTTTTGAGAGAAACTCCTTCTCTAGAAAGGATCCGAATTTAGCAACAAAAATTTTGCCCTCAGATCTGTGATAGAAGGTGTACCCAATAGTCTCTTTTGAGTATCCTATGAAGACACATTTCTCCGATTTGGGTTCGAGCTTATCTGGTTGAAGTTTCTTCACATAAGCATCGCAGCACCAAACTTTAAGAAACGACAACTTTGGTTTCTTGCCAAACCATAGTTCATAAGGTGTCGTCTCTACGGATTTTGATGGTGCCC
>NC_057797.1:12030299-12035741 GCF_018294505.1 Triticum aestivum
GAAGTTCCCCTTCTTCTTCCCTTTGCCTTCTTATTGAAACTAGTGGTCTTATTGACCATCAACACTTGATGCTCCTTCTTGATTTCTACCTCCGCAGCTTTTAGCATTGCGAAGAGCTCGGGAATAGTCTTGTCCATCCCTTGCATATTATAGTTCATCACGAAGCTCTTGTACCTTGGTGGCAGTGATTGAAGAATTCTGTCAATGACACTATCATCAGGAAGATTAACTCCCAGTTGAATCAAGTGATTATTATACCCAGACATTTTGAGTATATGTTCGCTGAAAGAACTATTCTCCTCCATCTTACAGCTATAGAACTTATTGGAGACTTCATATCTCTCAATCCGGGCATTTGCTTGAAATATTAACTTCAACTCCTGGAACATCTCATATGCTCCATGACGTTCAAAATGTCGTTGAAGACCCGGTTCTAAACCGTAAAGCATGGCACACTGAGCTATCGAGTAGTCATCAACTTTTCTCTGCCAGACGTTCTTAACGTCGTCAGTTGCATCTGCAGCAGGCCTGGCATCCAGCGGTGCTTCCAGGACGTAATTCTTCTATGCAGCAATGAGGATAATGCTTAGGTTACGGACCCAGTCCGTGTAACTGCTACCATCATCTTTCAACTTAGCTTTCTCAAGGAACGCATTAAAATTCAACGGAACAACAGCAGGAGCCATGTATCTACAACAAACATAGACAAGCAAAATACTATCAGGCACTAAGTTCATGACAAATTTAAGTTCAATTAATCATATTACTTAAGAACTCCGACTTAGACAAACATCTCTCTAGTCATCTAAGTGATCACGTGATCCAAATCAACTAAACCATGTCTGATCATCACGTGAGATGGAGTAGTTCCAATGTGAACATCACTATGTTGATCATATCTACTATATGATTCACGTTTGACCTTTCGGTCTCCGTGTTCCGAGGCCATATCTGTATATGCTAGGCTCGTCAAGTTTAACCTGAGTATTCCGCGTGTGCAACTATTTTGCACCCGTTGTATTTGAACGTAGAGCCTATCACACCCGATCATCACGTGATGTCTCAGCACGAAGAACTTTCGCAACGGTGCATACACAGGGAGAACACTTCTTGATAATTAGTGAGAGATCATCTTAAAATGCTATCGTCAAACAAAGAAAGATAAGATGCATAAAGGATAAACATCACATGCAATCAATATAGTGATATGATATGGCCATCATCATCTTGTGCTTGTGATCTCCATCTTCGAAGCACCATCGTGATCACCATCGTCACCGGCACGACACCTTGATCTCCATCATAGCATCGTTGTCGTTACGCCATCCATCGCTTCTACGACTATCGCTACCGCTTAGTGATAAAGTAAAGCAATTACAGGGCGTTTGCATTTCATACAATAAAGCGACAACCATATGGCTCCTGCCAGTTGCCGATAATTCGGTTACAAAACATGATCATCTCATACAATAAAAATAGCATCACGTCTTGACCATATCACATCACAACATGCCCTGCAAAAACAAGTTAGACGTCCTCTACTTTGTTGTTGCAAGTTTTACGTGGCTGCCACGGGCTTAGCAAGAACCGTTCTTACCTACGCATCAAAACCATAACGATAGTTTGTCAAGTTGGTGCTGTTTTAACCTTCGCAAGGACTGGGCGTAGCCACACTCGGTTCAACTAAAGTTGGAGAAACTGACACCCGCCAGCCACCTGTGTGCAAAGCACGTCGGTAGAACCAGTCTTGCGTAAGCGTATGCGTAATGTCGGTCCGGGCCGCTTCATCCAACGATACCGCCGAACCAAAGTATGACACGCTGGTAAGCAGTATGACTTGTATCACCCACAACTCACTTGTGTTCTACTCGTGCATATAACATCTACGCATAAAACCTGGCTCGGATGCCACTGTTGGGGAACGTAGTAATTTCAAAAAATTTCCTACGCACACGCAAGATCATGGTGATGCATAGCAACGAGAGGGGAGAGTGTTGTCCACGTACCCTCGTAGACCGAAAGCGGAAGCGTTATACCAACGCGGATGATGTAGTCGTACATCTTGACGGGCCGACCGATCCAAGTACCGAAAGTACGGCACCTCCGAGTTCAGCACACGTTCAGCTCGATGACGATCCCCGGACTCTGATCCAGCAGGGTGTCGGGGATGAGTTCTGTCAGCACGACGACGTGGTGACGATGATGATGCTCTACCGACGCAGGGATTCGCCTAAGCACCGCTACGATATGACCGAGATGGAATATGGTGGAAGGGGGCACCGCACACGGCTAAGGAACAATCACGGAGATCAACTTGTGTGTCTTGGGGTGCCCCCTCGCCCCCGTATATAAAGGAGGGAGGGGAGGTGCAGCCGGCCCCCTTGGGGTGCGCCTGGAGGAGTCCTTCTCCCACTGGGAGTAGGACTCCCCCTTCTTGCCTTGTTGGAGAAGGAAAGGGGGAAGGGAAAAGAGGAAAGGGGAGCGCCGCCCGCCCCCTTCTTTGTCCTATTCGGACTAGGGGGGAGGGGGCGCGCGGCCTGCCCTGGCCAGCCCTCCTCTTCTTATTGGGGAACGTAGTGATTTCAAAAAATTTCCTATGCACACGCAAGATCATGGTGATGCATAGCAACGAGAGGGGAGAGTGTTGTCCACGTACCCTCGTAGACCGTAAGCGGAAGCGTTATATCAACGCGGTTGATGTAGTCGAACGTCTTCACTATCCGACCGATCCAAGCACCGAAAGCACGGCACCTCCGAGTTCTACACACGTACGGCTCGGTGACGTCCTCTCCTTCTCGATCCAGCAAGAGGGGCGAAGTAGTAGATGAGTTCCGGCAGCACGACGGCGTGGTGACGGTGTTGGTGAAGAACAATCTTCGCAGGGCTTCGCCTAAGCACTACGAAAACTATGATGGAGGATAAACTAGAGGAGACGGGGTTGCCGGCACACGGCTTGGTGTTTCTTGATGTGTCTTGGGTGCTAGCCCTACCCCTCTATTTTTATGTTGAGCCTTGGGGTCGAAACTTGGAGTAAAATCCTCCACAAAGTCGGTTTCACCCGAAAGGCAAGAGTCCTTCTCGGACTCCAGGGCCAGACGCCAGGGTTCCCGGCGTCTGGATCTAGACGCCAGGGACCCTGGCGTCTTGCCCATGGACTCCGCAAAACTTCCTTTTGCGCTTTCCAAAAACCTCGTGGGCTTTCCCCTTTGGCCCAGATAAAGTGTTCTCATGCCCAAACATTTCGGGAAACATCCGGAACCCCTTCCGATGGATTCCAGAACCTTTCCGGAGATCAAACACTACTATGCACATATCAATATTTACTTCCGAACCATTCCGGAGTTCCTCGTCATTTCCGTGCTCTCATCCAAAACTCCGAACAACATTCGGTCACCAACATACATAACTCATAGTACTATATCGTCAACAAACGTTAAGCGTGCGGACCCTACGGGTTCGAGCACTATTTAGACATGACCGAGACACCTCTCTTGTCAATAACCAATAGCGGGACCTGGATGCCCATATTGGCTCCTACATATTCTACGAAGATCTTTATCGGTCAGACCGCATAACAACATACATTGTTCCCTTTGTCATCGGTATGTTACTTGCCCGAGATTCGATCGTCGGTATCTCAATACCTAGTTCAATCTCATTACCGGCAAGTCTCTTTACTTGTTCCGTAATACATCATCCTGCAACTAACTCATTAGTTACAATACTTGCATGGCTTATAGTGATGTGCATTACTGAGTGGGCCCAGAGATACCTCTCCGACAATCGGAGTGACAAATCCTAATCTCGAAATACGCCAACCCAACAAGTACCTTCAGAGACACCTGTAGAGCACCTTTATAATCACCCAGTTACGTTGTGATGTTTGGTAGCACACAAAGTGTTCCTCCGGTAACGGGAGTTGCATAATCTCATGGTCATAGGAATATGTATAAGTCATGAAGAAAGCATCTCGGAGTTGGAACATTCGCTTTGATGAGATGATCAAAGCGTTTCGGTTTACGCAGACTTATGGAGAAGCCTGCGTTTACAAGAAAGTGAGTGGGAGCTCTATAGCATTTCTCATATTATATGTAGATGACATACTTTTGATGGGAAATGATATAGAACTCTTGGACAGCATTAAGGCCTACTTGAATAAGAGTTTTTCAATCAAGGACCTTGGAGAAGCTGCATATATATTAGGCATCAAGATCTATAGAGATAGATCAAGACGCCTCATAGGTCTTTCACAAAGCACATACCTTGATAAGATATTGAAGAAGTTCAATATGGACCAGTCTAAGAGGGGGTTCTTGCCTGTGTTGCAAGGTGTGAAATTGAGCTCAGCTCAATGTCCGACCATGGCAGAAGATATAGAAGAGATGAGCGTCGTCCCCTATGCCTCATCCATAGGTTCTATTATGTATGCCATGCTGCGTACCAGACCTGATGTCAACCTTGCCGTAAGTTTGGTACGAAGGCACCAAAGTAATCCCGTCAAGGAACACTGGACAGCGGTCAAGAATATCCTGAAGTACCTGAAAAGGACTAAGGAAATGTTTCTCGTTTATGGGTTACGTCGACGCTAGCTTCGACACAGATCTGGATGACTCTAAGTCACAAACCGGATACGTGTATATTTTGAATGGTGGGGCAGTAAGCTGGTGCAGTTGCAAGCAGAGCGTCGTGTCGGGATCTACATGTGAAGCGGAGTACATGGCAGCCTCGGAGGCAGCGCATGAAGCAATTTGGGTGAAGGATTTCATCACCGACCTAGGAGTCATACCCAATGCGTCGGGGCCAATCAAACTCTTCTGTGACAACACTTGAGCTATTGCACTTGCCAAGGAGCCCAGGTTTCACAAGAAGACCAGGCACATCAAGCGTCGCTTCAACTCCATTCGTGAAAATGTTCGAGATGGAGACATAGATATTTGTAAAGTACATACGGACCTGAATGTAGCAGATCCATTGACTAAACCTCTCCCTAAAGCAAAACATGATCAACACCAGAATTCCATGGGTGTTCGATTCATCACAATGTAACTAGATTATTGACTCTAGTGCAAGTGGGAGACTGTTGGAAATATGCCCTAGAGGCAATAATAAAAGCATTATTATTATATTTCCTTGTTCATGATAATTGTCTTTATTCATGCTATAATTGTGTTATCCGGAAATCGTAATACATGTGTGAATAATAGACACCAATATGTCCCTAGTAAGCCTCTAGTTGACTAGCTCGTTGATCAACAGATAGTCATGGTTTCCTGACTATGGACATTGGATGTCGTTGATAACGAGATCACATCATTAGGAGAATGATGTGATGGACAAGACCCAATCCTAAACATAGCACAAGATCGTATAGTTCGTTTGCTAGAGTTTTTCCAATGTCAAGTATCCTTTCCTTAGACCATGAGATCGTGTAACTCCTGGATG
>NC_057797.1:12036217-12202240 GCF_018294505.1 Triticum aestivum
GATCAAGACTGGGATTTGTCACTCCGTATGACGGAGAGGTATCACTGGGCCCACTCGGTGATGCATCATCATTATGAGCTCAAAGTGACCAAGTGTCTGGTCACGGGATCATGCATTATGGTACGAGTAAAGTGACTTGCCGGTAACGAGATTGAACAAGGTATTGGGATACCGACGATCGAATCTCGGGCAAGTAACATACCGATTGACAAAGGGAATTGTATACGGGGTTGCTTGAATCCTCGACATCGTGGTTCACCCGATGAGATCATCGAGGAGCATGTGGGAGCCAACATGGTTATCCAGATCCCGCTGTTGGTTATTTACCGGAGAGCCATCTCGGTCATGTCTACGTGTCTCCCGAACTCGTAGGGTCTACACACTTAAGGTTCGGTGACGCTAGGGTTGTAGGGATATGAATATGCAGTAACCCGAAAGTTGTTCGGAGTCCCGGATGAGATCCCGGACGTCACGAGGAGTTCCGGAATGGTCCGGAGGTGAAGAATTATATATAGGAAGTGCAGTTCCGGCCATCGGGGGAGTTTCAGGGGTCACCGGAATTGTACCGGGACCACCGGAAGGTTCCCGGGGGTCCACCGGGTGGGGCCACCCATCCCTGAGGGCCCCATGGGCTGAAGTGGGGAGGGGAAACAGCCCTTAGTGGGCTGGTGCGCCCCCCAAGGCCCACCCCTTGTGCCTAGGTTTGAAACCCTAGGGTGGGGGGGGGGGGCTTCCCACTTGCCTTGGGGGGCACTCCACCCCCCTTGGCCGCCGCCCCCCCTAGGAGATTGGATATCCTAGGGCCGGCGCCCCCCCTAGGGCCTCTATATATAGAGGGGGGAGGGAGGGTAGCCGCACCCATGCCCTTGGCGCCTCCCTCTCCCCTCCAACACCTCCTCCTCCTCCGTAGAGCTCGGCGAAGCCCTGTAGGAGTACTGCTTCTCCACCACCACCACGCCGTCGTGCTGCTGCTGGAGCCATCTTCCTCAACCTCTCCTTCCCTTGCTGGATCAAGAAGGAGGAGACGTCACGCTGACCGTACGTGTGTTGAACGCGGAGGTGCCGTCCGTTCGGTGCTAGGATCTCCGGTGATTCGGATCACGTCGAGTACGACTCCCTCATCCCCGTTCTTTGAACGCTTCCGCTCGCGATCTACAAGGTACGTAGATCCATCCAATCACTCATTGCTAGATGAACTCATAGATGGATCTTGGTGAAACTGTAGGAAATTTTTTGTTTTCTGCAACGTTCCCCAACAGTGAAGCGCCACTTGCCTCTATCCCAAGGTGGGCTACTGATCCACCCAGCACGCAGATAGTCGCCTAGATCTCCAAACCAGTGTCCTCCCCACAGCACAACTCCACCATGCTGACCAACTTTGCCTACACCATGGAACGGACCAACCACCACCTCAGCATAGCCACCCAGAAGAATATCATGCCTCCATTCCCACTCAGGTCCATAGTCCTCTTTTCTTTTCGGGACTGTTACCTGGGATACAAATGCCAATTTATTTGCTGGTGGTAATTGCATTTTCCATGCATTTTAAGCGTTCTTCACTCAGGTGCTTGCTAATTTGTGAATAAATGCATCTATGTTTGCATAGTCTGATTTTAGATTACACTGAAATTAGAAAACAATGAATAGCTCATCATGTTATATTGGAATAAAAAATATAAAGGAAACCAGGGGATGGGTAATCATATATTGGTCTTTGCCTTATCAAGATTCACAATATAGCTAAGATAATTTGTGCATCACTGATTTATGAAGATAAGAAATATGTTCAGCCCTATATAAACACCATTCATCTTAGTAACCTTAATTATCATAGCACACACATTTGGTTGAGAGAACAAAAATATGTGTTGAGGATTTGGGCAATAGTGTCATTCTTGCAGTAGAAAAGAAATCTCCAACATATCTGCCACTACTTTTTCCTGAAGATGCCACTACCTATTGTGAAGTTTAATATCAATGGACCAATACTCATTTCAAACTATGAAAATAGAATGCCGACAGAGACCTTTGATATTCAACTATCTGATAATCTCATGAGTTAAAAAGAGGAAGGAAAGACTATGGAAACATCTGGGTGATTTGAGTACAGTTCAAACAAAACCTACATAGGTATACATAGGTTGCCATATGGAGCTGTAAACCAAGACAGAGGCTACCCAAGGCAGAAAATCAAACAGTGACAAAAGAACATCAAAGCTTTATATAGAACACTTGGCAATACACAGAGCAGAGAGCCTAGTGCTTGAACTCTGATGGAGTTATCAATTTAAACTTTAAACACTATTGTGAAGGAGCTTTACCTAGGCTGTAGCACCAGAGTACATGAATCCAACAAAACTAACCATTAGAATTAAGTCCCATGAGACTAGTATTTAGAAACCTATAAGTCTGGGTGAACATAAGATCATTCAAGGCACGGTGTAGGAGAATCAAACACTATGTAGTCCATCAAAATTCAATCTTGTTCGAAACAGGGAATATCATCTGTAGCTAACAAGATCAACCATCAATGAGTCTACAAACATTCAAGAAATCAAAATCAGATTGTCGAAGAACCTATGCAATCTAGAGGAAACAAATGGGAGGAAGATGGCACAAAAGTACAGCGGCAAAAAATGTACAAATAGATGGCTAGGCAAGAACTTGATAAACTATTCCTGCCTGCAATTGAAGCAGTAAGCAATAGGCGGTGGAAGAGGACGAAGAAAGGTTACCTTGCGGCCGGCAGATTCAATCCTCGGCGAGGGCGGACACGGGAAAGGTGAGGCCGGGGGCAGAGGGTGTTGGGGAATGTAGTAATTTCAAAAAAAATCCTACGCACACGGAAGATCATGGTGATGCATAGCAACGAGAGGGGAGAGTGTTGTCCACGTACCCTCGTAGACCGAAAGCCGAAGAGTTATAACAACGCGGTTGATGTAGTCGTACGTCTTCACGGGCCGACCAATCAAGTACCGAACGTACGACACCTCCGAGTTCAGCACACGTTTCAGCTCGATTGACGATCCCCGGACTCCATCCAGAAGGATGTCAGGGATGAGTTCCATCAGCACGACTGCGTGGTGACGATGATGATGGTTCTAGCGACGCAGGGCTTCGCCTAAGCACCGCTATGATATGACCGAGGTGGAATATGGTGGAAGGGGGCACCGCACACGGCTAAGGAACGATCACGAAGATCAACTTGTGTGTCTTGGGCGCCCCCTCGCCCCCGTATATAAAGGAGGGAGGGGGAGGTGTGCCGGCCCCCCTAGGGGTGCGCCCTAGAGGAGTCCTACTCCCACTGGAGTAGGACTCCCCCTCCTCTTGCCTTGTGTGGAGAAGGAAAGGGGGGAGGGGAAAGAGGAAAGGGGGGCGCCGCCCACCCTTCCTTGTCCTATTCGGACTAGGGGAGGGGGCGCGCGGCCTGCCCTGGGCCGGCCCTCCTCTTCTCCCTTATGGCCCATGAAGGCCATTAACCCCCCCCGGGGGGGGGGGTCGGTAACCCCCCGGTACTCCGGTAAAAATCCCGATTTCACCCAGAACGTTTCCGATATCCAAATATAGGCTTCCAATTATCAATCTTTATGTCTCGACCATTCGAGACTCCTCGTCATGTCTGTGGTCACATCCGGGACTCCAAACATCTTTCGACACATCAAAACTTATAAACTCATAATAAAAATGTCAACGTAACGTTAAGCGTGCGGGACCCTTATGGTTCGAGAACTAGTAGACATGACCTAGAACTGTTTCCGGTCAATAACCAATAGCGGAACCTGGATGCTCATATTGGCTCCCTACATATTCTACGAAGATCTTTATCGGTCAAACCGCATAACAACATACGTTGTTCCCTTTGTCATCGGTATGTTACTTGCCCGAGATTCGATTCGTGGTATCCAATACCTAGTTCAATCTCGTTATCGGCAAGTCTCTTTACTCGTTACGTAATGCATCATCTCACAACTAACTCATTAGTTGCAATTGCTTGCAAGGCTTAAGTGATGTGCATTACCGAGAGGCCCAGAGATACCTCTCCGACAATCGGAGTGACAAATCCTAATCTTGAAATACGCCAACTCAACATGTACCTTCGGAGACACCTGTAGAGCTCCTTTATAATCACCCAGTTACGTTGTGACATTTGGTAGCACACAAAGTGTTCCTCCGGTAAACGGGAGTTGCATAATCTCATAGTTGTAGGAACTTTGTATAAGTCATGAAGAAAGCAATATCAACATACTAAACGATCAAGTGCTAGGCTAAGGAATGGGTCAAGTCAATCACATCATTCTCCTAATGATGTGATCCCGTTAGTCAAATGACAACACATGTCTATGGTCAGGAAACATAACCATCTTTGACTAATGAGCAAGTCATGTAGAGGCATACTAGTGACATTGTGTTTGTCTATGTATTCACACATGTATCATGTTTCCGGATGATAAATTATAGCATGAATAATAACATTTATCATGATATTAGGAAATAAATAATAACTTTATTATTGCCTCTAGGGTATATTTCCTTCAGTCTCCCACTTGCACTAGAGTCAATAATCTAGATTTCACAGTAATGATTCTAACACCCATGGAGTCTTGGTGCTGATCATGTTTTGCTCGTGGAAGAGGCTTAGTCAATGGGTCTGCAACATTCAGATCCGTATGTATCTTGCAAATCTCTATGTCTCCCACCTTGACTTGGTCCCGGATGGAATTGAAGCGTCTCTTGATGTTCTTGGTCCTCTTGTGAAATCTGGATTCCTTTGCCAAGGCAATTGCACCAGTATTGTCACAGAAGATCTTCATTGGTCCCGATGCAGTAGGTATGACACCTAGATCGGAAATGAACTCTTTCATCCAGACTCCTTCATTTGCTGCTTCCGAAGCAGCTATGTACTCCGCTTCGCATGTAGATCCACCATGACGCTTTGTTTAGAACTGCACCAACTGACAGCTCCACCGTTCAATATAAACACGTATCCGGTTTGCGATTTAGAATCGTCCGGATCAGTGTCAAAGCTTGCATCGACGTAACCATTTACGACTAGCTCTTTGTCACCACCATAAACGAGAAACATATCCTTAGTCCTTTTCAGGTATTTCAGAATATTCTTGACCGCTGTCCAATGATCCACTCCTGGATTACTTTGGTACCTACCTGCCAAGCTTATTGCTAAGCATACGTCAGGTCTGGTACACAGCATTGCATACATGATAGAGCCTATGGCTGAAGCATAGGGAACATCTTTCATTTTCTCTCTATCTTCTGATGTGGTCGGGCATTGAGTCTGACTCAACTTCACACCTTTTATCACAGGTAAGAACCCTTTCTTTTCCTGATCCATTTTGAACTTTTTCAAAACATTATCAAGGTATGTACTTTGTGAAAGTCCAATTAAGCGTCTTGATCTATCTCTATAGATCTTGATGCCCAATATGTAAGCAGCTTCACCGAGGTCTTTCATTGAAAAACTTTTATTCAAGTATCCCTTTATGCCATCTAGAAATTCTATATCATTTCCTATTAACAATATGTCATCTACATATAATATCAGAAATGCTACAGAGCTCCCACTCACTTTCTTGTAAATACAGGCTTCTCCAAAAGTCTGTATAAAACCATATGCTTTGATCACACTATCAAAGCGTTTATTCCAACTCCGAGAGGTTTGCACCAGTCCATAAATGGATCGCTGGAGCTTGCACACTTTGTTAGTACCTTTTGGATCGACAAAACCTTCTGGTTGCATCATATACAACTCTTCTTCCAGAAATCCATTCAGGAATGCAGTTTTGACATCCATTTGCCAAATTTCATAATCATAAAATGCGGCAATTGCTAACATGATTCGGACAGACTTAAGCATCGCTACGGGTGAGAAAGTCTCATCGTAGTCAACCCCTTGAACTTGTCAAAAACCTTTTGCAACAGTCGAGCTTTGTAGACAGTTACATTACCATCAGCGTCAGTCTTCTTCTTGAAGATCCATTTATTTTCTATGGCTTGCCGATCATTGGGCAAGTCAACCAAAGTCCATACTTTGTTTTCATACATGGATCCCATCTCAAATTTCATGGCTTCAAGCCATTTTGCGGAATTTGGGCTCATCATCGCTTCCTCATAGTTCGCGGTTCGCCATGGTCAAGTAACATGACTTCCAGAATAGGATTACCGTACCACTCTGGTGCGGATCTTACTCTGGTAGACCTACGAAGTTCGGTAGTAACTTGATCTGAAGTTTCATGATCAGTATCATTAGCTTGCTCACTGATTGGTGTAGTTGTCACAGGAACCGGTTCTTGTGATGAACTACTTTCTAATAAGGGAGCCGGTACAGTTACCTCATCAAGTTCTACTTTCCTCCCACTCAATTCTTTTGAGAGAAACTCCTTCTCTAGAAAGGATCCGAATTTAGCAACAAAAATTTTGCCCTCAGAACTGTGATAGAAGGTGTACCCAATAGTCTCTTTTGAGTATCCTATGAAGAAACATTTCTCCGATTTGGGTTCGAGCTTATCTGGTTGAAGTTTCTTCACATAAGCATCGCAGCACCAAACTTTAAGAAACGACAACTTTGGTTTCTTGCCAAACCATAGTTCATAAGGTGTTGTCTCTACGGATTTTGATGGTGCCCTATTTAACGTGAATGCGCGTGTCTCTAAAGCATAACCCCAAAATGATAGCGGTAAATCAGTAAGAGTCATCATAGATCGCACCATATCTAGTAAAGTACGATTACGACGTTCGGACACACCATTTCGTTGTGGTGTTCCGGGTGGCATGAGTTGCGAAACTATTCCGTATTGATTCATATGTAAACCAAACTCGTAACTCAAATATTCTCCTCCACGATCAGATCGTAGAAATTTTATTTTCTTGTTACGGTGATTTTCCACTTCACTCTGAAATTCTTTGAACTTCTCAAATGTTTCAGACTTGTGTTTCATCAAGTAGATATACCAATATCTGCTTAAATCATCAGTGAAGGTGAGAAAATAACGATATCCTCCACGAGCCTCAACATTCATTGGACCACATACATCTGTATGTGTGATTTCCCTCAAATCTGTTGCTCTCTCCATAGTTCCGGAGAACGGCATTTTAGTCATCTTGCCCATGAGGCACGGTTCGCAAGTACCAAGTGACACATAATCAAGTGATTTCAAAAGTCCATCAGTATGGAGTTTCTTCACACGTTTTACACCGATATGACCTAAACGGCAGTGCCACAAATAAGTTGCACTATCATTATCAACTCTGCATCTTTTGGCTTCAACATTATGAATATGTGTATCACTACTATCGACATTCAATAAAAATAGACCAGTCTTCAAGGGTGCATGACCATAAAAGATATTACTCATATAAATAGAACAACCATTATTCTCTGATTTAAATGAGTAACTGTCTCGCATCAAAGAAGATCCAGATATAATATTCATGCTCAACGCTGGCACCAAATAACAATTATTTAGGTCTAATACTAATCCCGATGGTAGACGTATAGGTAGCGTGCCGACCACGATCACATCGACTTTGGAACCATTTCCCACGTGCATCGTCACCTCGTCCTTAGACAATCTTGGCTTAATCCGTAGTCCCTGTTTCGAGTTGCAAATATTAGCAACAGAACCAGTATCAAATACCTAGGTGCTACTGCGAGCATTAGTAAGGTACACATCAATAACATGTATATAAAATATACCTTTGTTCACTTTGCCATCCTTCTTATCCGCCAAATACATGGGGCAGTTCCGCTTCCAGTGTCCAGTCTGCTTGCAGTAGAAGCACTTAGTTTCAGGCTTTGGTCCAGACTTAGGTTTCTTCTCCTGAGCAGCAACTTGCTTGCTGTTGTTTTTGAAGTTCCCCTTCTTCTTCCCTTTGCCTTCTTCTTGAAACTGGTGGTCTTATTGACCATCAACACTTGATACTCCTTCTTGATTTCTACCTCCGCAGCTTTTAGCATTGCGAAGAGCTCGGGAATAGTCTTGTCCATCCCTTGCATATTATTGTTCATCACGAAGCTCTTGTACCTTGGTGGCAGTGATTGAAGAATTTTGTCAATGACACTATCATCAGGAAGATTAACTCCCAGTTGAATCAAGTGATTATTATACACAGACATTTTGAGTATATGTTCGCTGAAAGAACTATTCTCCTCCATCTTACAGCTATAGAACTTATTGGAGACTTCATATCTCTCAATCCGGGCATTTGCTTGAAATATTAACTTCAACTCCTGGAACATCGGATATGCTCCATGACGTTCAAAACGTCATTGAAGACCCGGTTCTAAACCATAAAGCATGGCACACTGAACTATCGAGTAGTCATCAGCTTTTCTTTGCCAGGCACTCTTAACATTGTCAGTTGCATCTGCAGCAGGCCTGGCACCCAGCGGTGCTTCCAGGACGTAATTCTTCTGTGCAGCAATGAGGATAATGCTCAGGTTACGGACCCAGTCCGTGTAATTGCTACCATCATCTTTCAACTTAGCTTTCTCAAGGAACGCATTAAAATTCAACGGAACAACAGCATGAGCCATGTATCTACAACAAACATAGACAAGCAAAATACTATCAGGCACTAAGTTCATGACAAATTTAAGTTCAATTAATCATATTACTTAAGAACTCCCACTTAGACAGACATCTCTCTAGTCATCTAAGTGATCACGTGATCCAAATCAACTAAACCATGTCTGATCGTCACGTGAGATGGAGTAGTTCCAATGTGAACATCACTATGTTGATCATATCTACTATATGATTCACGTTTGACCTTTCGGTCTCCGTGTTCCAAGGCCATATCTTTATATGCTAGGCTCGTCAAGTTTAACCTAAGTATTCCGCGTGTACAACTGTTTTGCACCCGTTGTATTTGAACGTAGAGCCTATCACACCCGATCATCACGTGATGTCTCAGCACGAAGAACTTTCGCAACGGTGCATACTCAGGGAGAACACTTCTTGATAATTAGTGAGAGATCATCTTAAAATGCTATCGTCAAACTAAGCAAGATAAGATGCATAAAGGATAAACATCACATGCAATCAATATAGTGATATGATATGGCCATCATCATCTTGTGCTTGTGATCTCCATCTTCGAAGCACCATCGTGATCACCATCGTCACCGGCACGACACCTTGATCTCCATCATAGCATCGTTGTCGTTACGCCATCCATCGCTTCTACGACTATCGCTACCGCTTAGTGATAAAGTAAAGCAATTACAGGGCGTTTGCATTTCATACAATAAAGCGACAACCATATGGCTCCTGCCAGTTGCCGATAATTCGGTTACAAAACATGATCATCTCATACAATAAAAATAGCATCACGTCTTCACCATATCACATCACAACATGCCCTGCAAAAACAAGTTAGATGTCCTCTACTTTGTTGTTGCAAGTTTTACGTGGCTGCTACGGGCTTAGCAAGAACCGTTCTTACCTACGCATCAAAACCATAACGATAGTTTGTCAAGTTGGTGCTGTTTTAACCTTCACAAGGACTGGGCGTAGCCACACTCGGTTCAACTAAAGTTGGAGAAACTGACACCCGCCAGCCACCTGTGTGCAAAGCACGTCGGTAGAACCAGTCTTGCGTAAGCGTACGCGTAATGTCGGTCCGGGCCGCTTCATCCAACGATACCGCCGAACCAAAGTATGACACGCTGGTAAGCAGTATGACTTGTATCGCCCACAACTCACTTGTGTTCTACTCGTGCATATAACATCTACGCATAAAACCTGGCTCGGATGCCACTGTTGGGGAACGTAGTAATTTCAAAAAATTTCCTACACACACGCAAGATCATGGTGATGCATAGCAACGAGAGGGGAGAGTGTTGTCCACGTACCCTCATAGACCGAAAGCGGAAGCGTTATACCAACGCGGATGATGTAGTCGTACATCTTGACGGGCCGACCGATCCAAGTACCGAACGTACGGCACCTCCAAGTTCAGCACACGTTCAGCTCGATGACGATCCCCGGACTCCGATCCAGCAGGGTGTCGGGGATGAGTTCTGTCAGCACGACGGCGTGGTGACGATGATGATGCTCTACCGACGCAGGGATTCGCCTAAGCACCGCTACGATATGACCGAGGTGGAATATGGTGGAAGGGGGCACCGCACACGGCTAAGGAACGATCACGGAGATCAACTTGTGTGTCTTGGAGTGCCCCCTCGCCCCCGTATATAAAGGAGGGAGGGGAGGTGCAGCCGGCCCCCTTGGGGTGCGCCTGGAGGAGTCCTTCTCCCACTGGCAGTAGGACTCCCCCTTCTTGCCTTGTTGGAGAAGGAAAGGGGGAAGGGAAAAAAGGAAAGGGGGCGCCGCCCGCCCCCTTCTTTGTCCTATTCGGACTAGGGGGGAGGGGGCGCGCGGCCTGCCCTGGCCGGCCCTCCTCTTCTTATTGGGGAACGTAGTGATTTCAAAAAATTTCCTACGCACACGCAAGATCATGGTGATGCATAGCAACGAGAGGGGAGAGTGTTGTCCACGTACCCTCGTAGACCGTAAGCGGAAGCGTTATATCAATGCGGTTGATGTAGTTGAACGTCTTCACTATCCGACCGATCCAAGCACCGAAAGCACGGCACCTCCGAGTTCTACACACGTACGGCTCGGTGACGTCCTCGCCTTCTCGATCCAGCAAGAGGGGCGAAGTAGTAGATGAGTTCCGGCAGCACGACGGCGTGGGGACGGTGTTGGTGAAGAACAATCTTCGCAGGGCTTCGCCTAAGCACTACGAAAACTATGATGGAGGATAAACTAGAGGAGACGGGGTTGCCGGCACACGGCTTGGTGTTTCTTGATGTGTCTTGGGTGCTAGCCCTACCCCTCTATTTATATGTTGAGCCTTGGGGTCGAAACTTGGAGTAAAATCCTCCACAAAGTCGGTTTCACCCGAAAGGCAAGAGTCCTTCTCGGACTCCAGGGCCAGACGCCAGGGTTCCCGGCGTCTGGATCTAGACGCCAGGGACCCTGGCGTCTTGCCCCTGGACTCCGCAAAACTTCCTTTTGCGCTTTCCAAAAACCTCGCGGGCTTTCCCCTTTGGCCCAGATAAAGTGTTCTCATGCCCAAACATTTCGGGAAACATCCGGAACCCCTTCCGATGGATTCCAGAACCTTTCCGGAGATCAAACACTACTATCCACATATCAATATTTACTTCCAAACCATTCCGGAGTTCCTCGTCATTTCCGTGCTCTCATCCAAAACTCCGAACAACATTCGGTCACCGACATACATAACTCATAGTACTATATCGTCAACAAACGTTAAGCGTGCGGACCCTACGGGTTCGAGCACTATGTAGACATGACCGAGACACCTCTCTTGTCAATAACCAATAGCGGGACCTGGATGCCCATATTGGCTCCTACATATTCTATGAAGATCTTTATCGGTCAGACCGCATAACAACATACATTGTTCCCTTTGTCATCGGTATGTTACTTGACCGAGATTCGATCGTCGGTATCTCAATACCTAGTTCAATCTCATTACCGGCAAGTCTCTTTACTCGTTCCGTAATACATCATCCTGCAACTAACTCATTAGTTACAATACTTGCAAGGCTTATAGTGATGTGCATTACTGAGTGGGCCCAGAGATACCTCTCCGACAATCGGAGTGACAAATCCTAATCTCGAAATACGCCAACCCAACAAGTACCTTCAGAGACACCTGTAGAGCACCTTTATAATCACCCAGTTACGTTGTGATGTTTGGTAGCACACAAAGTGTTCCTCCGGTAAACGGGAGTTGCATAATCTCATGGTCATAGGAATATGTATAAGTCATGAAGAAAGCAATAGCAACATACTAAACGATCAAGTGCTAAGCTAACGAATGGGTCATGTCAATCACAGCATTCTCCTAATGATATGATCCTGTTAATCAAATAACAACTCTTTGTCCATGGTTAGGAAACATAATCATCTTTGATTAACGAGGTAGTCAAGTAGAGGCATACTAGTGACACTCTGTTTGTCTATGTATTCACACATGTATTATGTTTCCAGTTAATACAATTCTAGCATGAATAATAAACATTTATCATGATATAAGGAAATAAATAATAACTTTATTATTGCCTCTAGGGCATATTTCCTTCAGTCTCCCACTTGCACTAGAGTCAATAATCTAGATCACATCGCCATGTGATTTAACATCAATAATTCACATCACCATGTGATTAACACCCATAGTTCACATCGTTATGTGATAAAGACCCAAAGGGTTTACTAGAGTCAGTAATCTAGTTCACATCGCTATGTGATTAACACCCAAAGGGTACTAATGTGTGATCATGTTTTGCTTATGAGATAATTTTAGTCAATGGGTCTATCACATTCAGATCCGTAAGTATTTTGCAAATTTCTATGTCAACAATGCTCTGCACGGAGCTACTCTAGCTAATTACTCCCACTTTCAATATGTATGCAGATTGAGACTTAGAGTCATTTGGATTAGTGTCAAAACTTGCATTGACGTAACCCTTTACAATGAACCTTTTGTCACCTCCATAATTGAGAAATATATCCTTATTCCACTAAGGATAATTTTTGACCGCTGTCCAATGATCTACTCCTAGATCACTATTGTACTCGCTTGCTAAACACAGTGTAGGGTATACAATAGTTCTGGTACACAGCATGGCATACTTTATAGAACCTATGACTGAGGCATAGGGAATGACTTTCATTCTCTTTCTATCTTCTGCCGTGGTCGGGCTTTGAGTCTTTACTCAACTTCACACCTTGTAACACAGGCAAGAACTCTTTCTTTGACTGTTCTATTTTGAACTACTTCAAAATCTTGTCAAGGTATGTACTCATCGAAAAAACTTATCAAGCGTTTTGATCTATCTCTATAGATCTTGATGCTCAATATGTAAGCAGCTTCACCGAGGTCTTTCTTTGAAAAACTCCTTTCAAACACTACTTTATGCTTTGCAGAATAATTCTACATTATTTCCGATCAACAATATATCATTCACATATACTTATCAGAAATGGTGTAGTGCTCCCACTCACTTTCTTGTAAATACAGGCTTCACCGCAAGTCTGTATAAAACTATATGCTTTGATCAACTCATCAAAGTGTAAATTCCAACTCCGAGATGCTTGCACCAGTCCATAGATGGATCGCTGGAGCTTGCACTTTTTTTAACACCTTTAGGATCGACAAAACCTTCTGGTTGCATCATATACAACTCTGCTTTAATAAATCCATTAAGGAATGCTGTTTTGTTTATCCATTTACCAAATTTTCTAAAATGCGGCAATTGCTAACATGATTCGGACAGACTTAAGCATAGATACGAGTGAGAAACTCTCATCGTAGTCAACACCTTGAACTTGTCGAAAACCTTTTGCGACAATTCTAGCTTTGTAGATAGTAACACTACTATCAGCGTCCGTCTTCCTCTTGAAGATCCATTTAATCTCAATGGCTCTCCGATCATTGGGCAAGTCAATCAAAGTCCATACTTTGTTCTCATACATGGATCCCATCTCAGATTTCATGGCCTCAAGCCATTTTGCGGAATCTGGGCTCATCATCGCTTCCTCATAGTTCGTAGGTTTGTCATGGTCAAGTAACATGACCTCCAGAATAGGATTACCGTACCACTATAGTGTGGATCTTACTCTGGTTTACCTACGAGGTTCGGTAGTAACTTGATCTGAAGTTACATGATCATCATTATTAGCTTCCTCACTAATTGGTGTAGTAGTCACAGGAACAGATTTCTGTGATGAACTACTTTCCAATAAGGGAGAAGGTACAATTGCCTTATCAAGTTCTACTTTCCTCCCACTCACTTCTTTCGAGAGAAACTCCTTCTCTAGAAAGGATCCATTCTTAGCAACGAATGTCTTGCCTTTGTATCTGTGATAGAAGGTGTAGCCAACAGTCTCCTTTGGGTATCCTATGAAGACATATTTCTCCGATTTGGGTTTGAGCTTATCAGGATGAAACTTTTTCATATAAGCATCACAACCCCAAACTTGAAGAAACGACAACTTTGGTTTCTTGCCAAACCATAGTTCAGATTGTGTCGTCTCAACGGACTTAGATGGTGCCCTTTTTAACGTGAATGCAGCTGTCTTTAATGCATAACCCCAAAAACGATAGTGGTAAATTGGTAAGAAACATCATAGATTGCACTATATCCAATAAAGTATGGTTATGACGTTTGGACACACCATTATGCTGTGGTGTTCCAGGTGGCATGAGTAGTGAAACTATTTCACATTGTTTTAACTGAAGACCAAACTCGTAACTCTAATACTCTTCTCCATGATCAGATCGTAGAAACTTTATTTTCTTGTTACGATGATTTTCCACTTCACCCTGAAATTATATGAACTTTTCAAATGTTTCAGACTTCTATTTCATTAAGTAGATATACCCATATCTGCTCAAATCATCTGTGAAGGTCAGAAAATAATGATACCCGCTGCAAGCCTTAATATTCATCGGACGACATACATCAGTATGTATGATTTCCAACAAATCTTTTGCTTGCTCCTTTGTTCTGGAGAACGGCGTTTTAGTCATCTTGCCCAAGAGACATGGTTCGCAAGCATCTAGTGATTCATAATCAAGTGATTCCAAAATCCCATCAGCATGGAGTTTCTTTATGCGCTTTACACCGATATGACTTAAACGGCAGTGCCACAAATAAGTTGCACTATCATTATTAACTTTGCATCTTTTGGCTTCAATATTATGAATATGTGTATCACTACAATCGAGATCCAACAAACCATTTTCGTTGGTGTGTATGACCATAGAAGGTTTTATTCATGTAAATAGAACAACAATTGTTCTCTAACTTAAATGAACAACCGTATTGCAATAAACATGATCAAATCATATTCATGCTCAACGAAAACACCAAATAACACTTATTTAGTTTCAACACTAATCCAGAAAGTATGGGTGTGTGCGATGATGATCATATCATTCTTGGAACTACTTCCAACACACATCGTCACTTCACCTGTAACTAGTCTCTGTTCATTCTGGAACCCCCGTTTCGAGTTACTACTCTTAGCAACTAAAATAGTATCAAATACCGCGGGGTTTCTATAAACAGTAGTAAAGTACACATCAATAACATGTATATCAAATATACCTTTGTTCACTTTGCCATCCTTCTTATCCGCCAAATACTTAGGGCAGTTCTGCTTCCAGTGACCAGTTCCTTTGCAGTAGAAGCACTCAGTCTCAGGCTTAGGTCCACACTTGGGCTTCTTCACTTGAGCAACACCTCGCTTGCCGTTCTTCTTGAAGTTCCCCTTCTTCCCTTTGCCCTTTTCTTGAAACTAGTGGTCTTGTCAACCATCAACACTTGATGATTTTCTTGATTTCTACCTTCATCGATTTCAGCATCACGAAGAGCTTGGGAATTACTTTCGTCGTCCCTTGCATATTATAGTTCATCACGAAGTTCTACTAACTTGGTGATGGTGACTAGAGAATTCTGTCAGTCACTATTTTATCTGGAAGATTAACTCCCACTTGATTCAAGCGATTGTAGTACCCAGACAATCTGAGCACATGCTCACTGCTTGAGCTATTCTCCTCCATGTTTTAGCTATAGAACTTGTTGGAGACTTCATATCTCTCAACTCGGGTATTTGCTTGAAATATTAACTTCAACTCCTGGAACATCTCATATGGTCCATGACATTCAAAACGTCTTTGAAGTCCCGATTCTAAGTCGTTAAGCATGGTGCACTAAACTATGAAGTAGTCATCATATTGAGCTAGCCAAACGTTCATAATGTCTGCATTTGCTCCTGCAATAGGTCGGTCACCTAGCGGTGCATCAAGGACATAATTCTTATGTACAACAATGAGGATAATCCTCAGATCACGGATCCAATCCGCATCATTGCTACTAACATCTTTCAACATAGTTTTTCTCTAGGAACATATCAAAATAAACATAGGGAAGCAACAACGCGAGCTATTGATCTACAACATAGATATGCTAATACTACCAGGACTAAGTTCATGATAAATTCAAGTTCAATTAATCATATTACTTAAGAACTCCCACTTAGATAGACATCCCTCTAATCCTCTAAGTGATCACGTGATCCAAATCAACTAAACCATAACCGATCATCACGTGAAATGGAGTAGCTTTCAATGGTGAACATCACTATGTTGATCATATCTACTATATGATTCACGCTCGACCTTTCGGTCTCAGTGTTCCGAGGCCGTATCTGCATATGCTAGGCTCGTCAAGTTTAACCTGAGTATTCTGCGTGTGCAAAACTGGCTTGCACCCGTTGTAGATGGACGTAGAGCTTATCACACCTGATCATCATGTGGTGTCTGGGCACGAAGAACTTTGGCAACGGTGCATACTCAGGGAGAACACTTTTATCTTGAAATTTAGTGAGAGATCATCTTATAATGCTACCGTCAATCAAAGCAGGATAAGATGCATAAGAGATAAACATCACATGCAATCAATATAAGTGATATGATATGGCCATCATCATCTTGTGCTTGTGATCTCCATCTCCGAAGCACCTCCATGATCGCCATCGTCACCGGCGCGACACCTTGATCTCCATCATAGCATCATTGTCGTCTCGTCAATCTTATGCTTCTACGACTATCGCTACCGCTTAGTGATAAAGTAAAGCGTTACAGGACGATTGCATTGCATACAATAAAGCAACAACCATATGGCTCCTGCCAGTTGCCGATAACTCGGTTACAAAACATGATCATCTCATACAATAAAATATAGCATCACGTCTTAACCATATCACATCACAACATGCCCTGCAAAAACAAGTTAAACGTCCTCTATTTTGTTGTTGCAAGTTTTACGTGGCTGCTACGGGCTTAGCAAGAACCGTTCTTACCTACGCATCAGAACCACAACGATAGTTTGTCAAGTTGGTGCTGTTTTAACCTTCACAAGGACCGGCGTAGCCACACTCGGTTCAACTAAAGTTGGAGAAACTGACACCCGCTAGTCACCTGTGTGCATAGCACGGCGATAAAACCAGTCTTGCGTAAGCGTACACGTAATGTCGGTCCGGACCGCTTCATCCAACAATGCCGCCGAACCAAAGTATGATATGCTGGTAAGCAGTATGACTTATATCGCCCACAACTCACTTGTGTTCTACTCGTGCATATGACATCTACGCATAAAACCAGGCTCGGATGCCACTATTTGGGAACGTAGTAATTTCAAAAAAAATTCCTACGCACACGCAGGATCATGGTGATGCATAGCAATGAGAGGGGAGAGTGTTGTCCACGTACCCTCATAGACCATAAGCGGAAGCGTTATATAAACGCGGTTGATGTAGTCGAACGTCTTGACGATCCGACCGATCCAAGCACCGAAAGCACGGCACCTCCAAGTTCTACACACGTACGGCTCGGTGACGTCCTCGCCTTCTCGATCCAGCAAGAGGGGCGAAGTAGTAGATGAGTTCCGGCAGCACGACGGTGTGGTGACGGTGTTGGTGAAGAACAATCTTCGCAAGGCTTCGCCTAAGCACTACAAAAACTATGACGGAAGATAATCTAGAGGAGACGGGGTTGCCGGCACACGGCTTGGTGTTTCTTGATGTGTCTTGGGTGCTAGCCCTACCCCTCTATTTATATGTTGAGCCTTGGGGTCGAAACTTGGAGTAAAAGCCTCCACAAAGTCGGTTTCACCCGAAAGGCAAGAGTCCTTCTCGGACTCCAAGGCCAGACGCCAGGGACCCTGGCATCTGGCCCCTGGACTCCGCAAAACTTCCTTTTGCACTTTCCAAAAACCTCATGGGCTTTTCCTCTTTGGCCCAGATAAAGTGTTCTCGTGCCCAAACATTTCGGGAAACATCCGGAACTCCTTCCGATGGATTTCGTAACCTTTCCGGAGATCAAACACTACTATCCACATATCAATATTTACTTCCGGACCATTCCGGAGTTCCTCGTCATTTCCGTGTTCTCATCCAAAACTCCGAACAACATTCGGTCACCAGCATACATAACTCATAGTACTATATCGTCAACGAACGTTAAGCGTGCGGACCCTACGGGTTCGAGAACTATGTAGACATGACCGAGACACGTCTCTTGTCAATAACCAATAGCGGGACCTGGATGCCCATATTGGCTCCTACATATTCTACGAAGATCTTTATCGGCCAGACCGCATAACAACATACGTTGTTCCCTTTGTCATTGGTATGTTACTTGCCCGAGATTCGATCGTCGGTATCTCAATACCTAGTTCAATCTCGTTACCGACAAGTCTCTTTACTCGTTCCGTAATACATCATCCCGCAACTAACTCATTAGTTACAATGCTTGCAAGGCTTATAGTGATGTGCATTACTGAGTGGGCCTAGAGATACCTCTCCGACAATCGGAGTGACAAATCCTAATCTCGAAATACGCCAACCCAACAAGTACCTTCGGAGACACCTGTAGAGCACCTTTATAATCACCTAGTTACGTTGTGACATTTGGTAGCACACAAAGTGTTCCTCCGGTAAACGGGAGTTGCATAATCTCATAGTCATAGGAACATGTATAAGTCATGAAGAAAGCAATAGCAACATACTAAACAATCAAGTGCTAAGCTAACAGAATGGGTCATGTCAATCACAACATTCTCCTAATGATGTGATCCTGTTAATCAAATAATAACTCTTTGTCCATGGTTAGGAAACATAACCATGTTTGATTAACGAGCTAGTCAAGTAGAGGCATACTGGCATGAATAATAAACATTTATCCTGATATAAGGAAATAAATAATAACTTTATTATTGCCTCTAGGGCATATTTCCTTCACTTCTCCCTTAGGGTCCATGAAGGCCCATAGACCCCCGGGGGGTTTCCGGTAACCCCCGGTACTCCGGTAAAATCTCGATTTCATCCGGAATGATTCCAATATCCAAATATAGGCTTCCAATATATCAATATTTATGTCTTGACCATTTCGAGACTCCTCTTCATGTCCATGATCACATCCAGGACTCTGAACAATCTTCGGTACATCAAAATATATAAACTCATAATGAAACTGTCATCGTAACGTTAAGCGTGCGGACCCTACGGGTTCGAGAACTATGTAGACATGAACTAGAACTGTTTCCGGTCAATAACCAATAGCGGAACTTGGATGCTCATATTGGTTCCCACATATTGTACGAAGAACTTTATCGGTGAAACCACATAACAACATACATTGTTCCCTTTGTCATCGGTATGTTACTTGCCCGAGATTCGATCGTCGGTATCCAATACCTAGTTCAATCTCGTTATCGGCAAGTCTCTTTACTCGTTTCGTAATACATCATCTCAGAACTAACTCATTAGTTGCAATGCTTGCAAGGCTTAGCAAGATTGATTATTTATTCCTAAACAGAAACAAAAACAAAAAATTGCCTCCCAACAAGCGCTATCGTTTAACGCCCCTAGCTAGGCATAAAGGCAAGGATAGATTTAAGTATTGCCATCTTTGATAGGCAATCCATAAGTGGCTCTCATGATAGATTCATATGGCAGTTTTATTTTCTTTCTAGGGAAGTGTTCCATCCCCTTCTTTAATGGAAATTTGAATCTACTATTTCCTTCCTTCATATCAATAATTGCACCAATCGTTCTAAGGAAAGGTCTACCAAGAATAATAGGACATGAAGGATTGCAATATATATCAAGAACGATAAAATCTACGGGCACATAATTCCTATTTGCAACAATAAGAACATCATTAATTCTTCCCATAGGTTTTTAATAGTGGAATCCGCAAGATGCAAGTTTAGAGAGCAATCATCGAAGTCACAGAAATCTAGCAAATCACACAAAGCATGGAACTCATAATCTTTAATTTTCATTTTAATAGTAGGTTCCCTCTCATCATAGAGCTTTCTAGGGATAGAAACTCAACTCAAGTTTTTCTTCATAAGATTGCATCAAGGCATCAACAATGTGTTCGGTAAAGGCCTTATTTTGACTATAAGCATGAGGAGAATTTAGCACGGATTGCAACAAGGAAATACAATCAATTAAAGAGCAATTTTCATAATTAAATTCCTTGAGATCCAATATAGTGGGTTTAGCAACATCTAGGTTTTTATTTCTTTCTATCCCACTTTTATCAATTTCATCATCATCCTAGCGGTTCTTTCCTTGCACTCATCAATGGAAATGCAGCAAAGTAGCGTAAGTATTTCCCTCAGTTTTTGAGAACCAAGGTATCAATCTAGTAGGAGGCCACGCACAAGTCCCTCGTACCTGCACAAAACAATAACAAAATGTTCAAGATGGAGACATAGATATTTGTAAAGTACATACGGGCCTGAATGTAGCAGATCCGTTGACTAAACCTCTCCCTAGAGCAAAACATGATCAACACCAGAATTCCATGGGTGTTCGATTCATCACAATGTAACTAGATTATTGACTCTAGTGCAAGTGGGAGACTGTTGGAAATATGCCCTAGAGGCAATAATAAAAGCATTATTATTATATTTCCTTGTTCATGATAATTGTCTTTATTCATGCTATAATTGTGTTATCCGGAAATCGTAATACATGTGTGAATAATAGACACCAATATGTCCCTAGTAAGCCTCTAGTTGACTAGCTCGTTGATCAACAGATAGTCATGGTTTCCTGACTATGGACATTGGATGTCGTTGATAACGAGATCACATCATTAGGAGAATGATGTGATGGACAAGACCCAATCCTAAACATAGCACAAGATCGTATAGTTCGTTTGCTAGAGTTTTTCCAATGTCAAGTATCCTTTCCTTAGACCATGAGATCGTGTAACTCCTGGATGCCGTAGGAGTGCTTTGGGTGTTCCAAACGTCACAACGTAACTGGGTGACTATAAAGGTATACTACGGGTATCTCCGAAAGTGTCTGTTGGGTTGACACGGATCAAGACTGGGATTTGTCACTCCGTATGACGGAGAGGTATCACTGGGCCCACTCGGTGATGCATCATCATTATGAGCTCAAAGTGACCAAGTGTCTGGTCACGGGATCATGCATTATGGTACGAGTAAAGTGACTTGCCGGTAACGAGATTGAACAAGGTATTGGGATACCGACGATCGAATCTCGGGCAAGTAACATACCGATTGACAAAGGGTTGCTTGAATCCTCGACATCGTGGTTCATCCGATGAGATCATCGAGGAGCATGTGGGATCCAACATGGGTATCCAGATCCCGCTGTTGGTTATTTACCGGAGAGCCATCTCGGTCATGTCTACGTATCTCCCGAACTCGTAGGGTCTACACACTTAAGGTTCGGTGATGCTAGGGTTGTAGGGATATGAATATGCAGTAACCCGAAAGTTGTTCGGAGTCCCGTATGAGATCCCAGACGTCACGAGGAGTTCCGGAATGGTCCGGAGGTGAAGAATTATATATAGGAAGTGCAGTTTCGGCCATCGGGGGAGTTTCGGGGGTCACCGGTATTGTACCGGGACCACCGGAAGGTTCCCGGGGGTCCACCGGGTGGGGCCACCCATCCCGGAGGGCCCCCAAGGCCCACCCCTTGCGCCTAGGGTTGAAACCCTAGGGTGGGGGGGGGGGGCTTCCCACTTGCCTTGGGGGGCACTCCACCCCCCTTGGCCGCCGCACCCCTAGGAGATTGGATCTCCTAGGGCCGGAGCCCCCCTAGGGCCCCTATATATAGAGGGGGGGAGGGAGGGCAGCCGCACCCATGCCCTTGGTGCCTCCCTCTCCTCTCCAACACCTCCTCCTCCTCCGTAGAGCTCGGCGAAGCCCTGTCGGAGTACTGCTTCTCCACCACCACCACGCCGTCGTGCTGCTGCTGGAGCCATCTTCCTCAACCTCTCCTTCCCTTGCTGGATCAATAAGGAGGAGACGTCACGCTGACCGTACGTGTGTTGAACGCGGAGGTGCCGTCCGTTCGGCGCTAGGATCTCCGGTGATTCGGATCACGTCGAGTACGACTCCCTCATCCCCGTTCTTTGAACGCTTCCGCTCGCGATCTACAAGGTACGTAGATGCATCCAATCAATCGTTGCTAGATGAACTCATAGATGGATCTTGGTGAAACTGTAGGAAATTTTTGTTTTCTGCAATGTTCCCCAACAGTGAAGCGCCGCTTGCCTCTATCCCAAGGTGGGCTACTGATCCACCCAGCACGCAGATAGTCGCCTAGATCTCCAAACCAGTGTCCTCCCCACAGCACAACTCCACCATGCTGACCGACTTTGCCTACACCATGGATCGGACCAACCACCACCTCAGCATAGCCATCCAGAAGAATATCATGCCTCCATTCCCACTCAGGTCAATAGTCCTCTTTTCTTTTCGGGACTGTTACCTGGAATACAAATGCCAATTTATTTGCTAGTGGTAATTGCATTTTCCATGCATTTTAAGCGTTCTTCACTCAGGTTCTTGCTAATTTGTGAATAAATGCATCTATGTTCGCATAGTCTGATTTTAGATTACACTGAAATTAGAAAACAATGAATAGCTCATCATGTTATATTGGAATAAAAAATATAAAGGAAACCAGGGGATGGGTAATCATATATTGGTCTTTGCCTTATCAAGATTCACAATATAGCTAAGATAATTTGTGCATCACTGATTTATGAAGATAAGAAATATGTTCGGCCCTATATAAACACCATTCATCTTAGTAACCTTAATTATCATAGCACACACATTTGGTTGAGAGAACAAAAATATGTGTTGAGGATTTGGGCAATAGTGTCATTCCTGTAGTAGAAAAGAAATCTCCAGCATATCTGCCACTACTTTTTCCTGAAGATGCCACTACCTATTGTGAAGTTTAATATCAATGGACTAATACTCATTTCAAACTATGAAAATAGAATGCTGACAGAGACCTTTGATATTCAACTATCTAATAATCTCATTAGTTAAGAAGAGGAAGGAAAGACTATGGAAACATCTGGGTGATTTGGGTACAGTTCAAACAAAACCTACATAGGTATACATAGGTTGCCATATGGAGCTGTAAACCAAGACAGAGGCTACCCAAGGCAGAAAATCAAACAGTGACAAAAGAACATCAACGCATTATATAGAACACTTGGCAATACACAGAGCAGAGAGCCTAATGCTTGAACTCTGATGGAGTTATCAATTTAAACTTTAAACACTATTGTGAAGGAGCTTTACCTAGGCTGTAGCACCAGAGTACATGAATCCAACAAAACTAACCATTAGAATTAAGTCCCATGAGACTAGTATTTAGAAACCTATAAGTCTGGGTGAACATAAGATCATTCAAGGCACGGTGTAGGAGAATCAAACACTATGTAGTCCATCAAAAATTCAATCTTGTTCGAAACAGGGAATATCATCTATAGCTAACAAGATCAACCATCAATGAGTCTACAAACATTCAAGAAATCAAAATCAGATTGTCGAAGAACCTATGCAATCTAGAGGAAATAAATGGGAGGAAGATGGCACAAAAGTACAGCGGCAGAAAATGTACAAATAGATGGCTAGGCAAGAACTTGATAAACTATTCCTGCCTGCAATTGAAGCAGTAAGCAATAGGCAGTGGAAGAGGACCAAGAAAGGTTACCTTGCGGCCGGCAGATTCAATCCTCGGCGAGGGCGGACACCGGAAAGGTGAGGCCGGGGGCAGAGTGTGTTGGGGAACGTAGTAATTTCAAAAAAATTCCTATGCACACGCAAGATCATGGTGATGCATAGCAACGAGAGTGGAGAGTGTTGTCCACGTACCCTCGTAGACCGAAAGCAGAAGAGTTATAACAACGCGGTTGATGTAGTCGTACGTCTTCACGGGCCGACCAATCCAAGTACCAAACGTACGGCACCTCCGAGTTCAGCACACGTTCATCTCGATGACGATCCCCGGACTCCGATCCAGAAGGATGTCAAGGATGAGTTCCATCAGCACGATGGCGTGGTGACGATGATGATGCTCTAGCGACGCAGGGCTTCGCCTAAGCACCGCTATGATATGACCAGGTGGAATATGGTGGAAGGGGGCACCGCACACGGCTAAGGAACGATCACGAAGATCAACTTGTGTGTCTTGGGGTGCCCCCTCGTCCCCGTATATAAAGGAGGGAGGGGGAGGTGCGGCCAGCCCCCTTGGGGTGCGCCCGGAAGAGTCCTACTCCCACCGGGAGTAGGACTCCCCCTTCTTGCCTTGTTGGAGAAGGAAAGGGGGAAAGGGAAAGAGGAAAGGGGGGCGCCGCCCCCCTTCCTTTTCCTATTCGGACTAGGGGGGAGGGGGCGCGTGGCCTGCCCTGGCCGGCCCTCTTCTTCTCCCTTAGGCCCCATGAAGGCCCATAGACCCCCCAGGGGGGGGGTTCGGGTAACCCCCCGGTACTCCGGTAAAATCCCGATTTCACCTGGAATGATTCTGATATCCAAATATAGGCTTCCAATGTATCAATCTTTATGTCTCGACCATTTCGAGACTGCTCGTCATGTCCGTGATCACATCCGGGACTCCGAACAATCTTCGGTACATCAACATATATAAACTCATAACGAAACTGTCATCGTAACGTTAAGCGTGCGGACCCTACAGGTTCGAGAACTATGTAGACATGACCTAGAACTGTTTCCGGTCAATAACCAATAGCGGAACCTGGATGCTCATATCGGTTCCCACATATTCTACAAAGATCTTAATCGGTCAAACCGCATAACAACATGCGTTGTTCCCTTTGTCATCGTTATGTTACTTGCCCGAGATTCGATCGTCGGTATCCAATACCTAGTTCAATCTCGTTATCGGCAAGTCTCTTTACTCGTTCCGTAATACATGATCTCACAACTAACTCATTAGTTGCAATGCTTGCAAGGCTTAAGTGATGTGCATTACCGAGAGGCCCAGAGATACCTCTCTGACAATCGGAGTGACAAATCCTAATCTTGAAATACACCAACCCAACATGTACCTTCGGAGACACCTGTAGAGCTCCTTTATAATCACCCAGTTACGTTGTGACGTTTGGTAGCACACAAAGTGTTCCTCCGGTAAACGGGAGTTGCATAATCTCATAGTTGTAGGAACTTTGTATAAGTCATGAAGAAAGCAATAGCAACATACTAAATGATCAAGTGCTAGGCTAAAGGAATGGGTCAAGTCAATCACATCATGCTCCTAATGATGTGATCCCGTTAGTCAAATGACAACACAAGTCTATGGTCAGGAAACATAACCATCTTTGACTAATGAGCAAGTCATGTAGAGGCATACTAGTGACATTGTGTTTGTCTATGTATTCACACATGTATCATGTTTCCGGGTGATACAATTATAGCATGAATAATAAACATTTATCATGATATTAGGAAATAAATAATAACTTTATTATTGCCTTTAGGGTATATTTCCTTCAGTCTCCCACTTGCACTAGAGTCAATAATCTAGATTACACAGAAATGATTCTAACACCCATGGAGTCTTGGTGCTGATCATGTTTTGCTCGTGGAAGAGGCTTAGTCAATGGGTCTGCAACATTCAGATCCGTATGTATCTTGCAAATCTCTATGTCTCCCACCTGGACTTGGTCCCGGATGGAATTGAAGCGTCTCTTGATGTTCTTGGTCCTCTTGTGAAATCTGGATTCCTTTGCCAAGGCAATTGCACCAGTATTGTCACAGAAGATCTTAATTGGTCCCGATGCACTAGGTATGACACCTAGATCGGAAATGAACTCTTTCATCCAGACTCCTTCATTTGATGCTTCCGAAGCAGCTATGTACTCCGCTTCACATCTAGATCCCACCATGACGCTTTGTTTAGAACTGCACCAACTGACAGCTCCACCGTTCAATATAAACACGTATCCGGTTTGCGATTTAGAATCGTCCGGATCAGTGTCAAAGCTTGCATCGACGTAACCATTTACGACTAGCTCTTTGTCACCTCCATAAACGAGAAACATATCCTTAGTCCTTTTCAGGTATTTCAGAATATTCTTGACCGATGTCCAATGATCCACTCCTGGATTACTTTGGTACCTACCTGCCAAGCTTATTGCTAAGCATACGTCAGGTCTGGTACATAGCATTGCATACATGATAGAGCCTATGGCTGAAGCATAGGGAACATCTTTCATTTTCTCTCTATCTTCTGATGTGGTCGGGCATTGAGTCTGACTCAACTTCACACCTTTTAACACAGGTAAGAACCCTTTCTTTGCCTGATCCATTTTGAACTTTTTAAAAACATTATCAAGGTATGTACTTTGTGAAAGTCCAATTAAGCGTCTTGATCTATCTCTATAGATCTTGATGCCCAATATGTAAGCAGCTTCACCGAGGTCTTTCATTGAAAAACTTTTATTCAAGTATCCCTTTATGCCATCTAGAAATTCTATATCATTTCCTATTAACAATATGTCATCTACATATAATATCAGAAATGCTACAGAGCTCCCACTCACTTTCTTGTAAATACAGGCTTCTCCAAAAGTCTGTATAAAACCATATGCTTTGATCACACTATCAAAGCGTTTATTCCAACTCCGAGAGGTTTGCACCAGTCCATAAATGGATCGCTGGAGCTTGCACACTTTGTTAGTACCTTTTGGATCGACAAAACCTTCTGGTTGCATCATATACAACTCTTCTTCGAGAAATCCATTCAGGAATGCAGTTTTGACATCCATTTGCCAAATTTCATAATCATAAAATGCGGCAATTGCTAACATGATTCGGACAGACTTAAGCATCGCTACGGGTGAGAAAGTCTCATCGTACTCAACCCCTTGAACTTGTCAAAAACCTTTTGCAACAGCTCGAGCTTTGTAGACAGTTACATTACCATCAACGTCAGTCTTCTTCTTGAAGATCCATTTATTTTCTATGGCTTGCCGATCATTGGGCAAGTCAACCAAAGTCCATACTTTGTTTTCATACATGGATTCCATCTCAGATTTCATGGCTTCAAGCCATTTTGCGGAATTTGGGCTCATCATCGCTTCCTCATAGTTCGCGGGTTCGCCAATGTCAAGTAACATGACTTCCAGAATAGGATTACCGTACCACTCTGGTGCGGATCTTAGTCTGGTAGACCTACGAAGTTCGGTAGTAACTTGATCTGAAGTTTCATGATCAGTATCATTAGCTTGCTCACTGATTGGTGTAGTTGTCACAGGAACCGGTTCTTGTGATGAACTACTTTCTAATAAGGGAGCAGGTACAGTTACCTCATCAAGTTCTACTTTCCTCCCACTCAATTCTTTTGAGAGAAACTCCTTCTCTAGAAAGGATCCGAATTTAGCAACAAAAATTTTGCCCTCAGATCTGTGATAGAAGGTGTACCCAATAGTCTCTTTTGAGTATCCTATGAAGACACATTTCTCCGATTTGGGTTCGAGCTTATCTGGTTGAAGTTTCTTCACATAAGCATCGCAGCACCAAACTTTAAGAAACGACAACTTTGGTTTCTTGCCAAACCATAGTTCATAAGGTGTCGTCTCTACGGATTTTGATGGTGCCCTATTTAACGTGAATGCGCGTGTCTCTAAAGCATAACCCCAAAATGATAGCGGTAAATCAGTAAGAGTCATCATAGATCGCACCATATCTAGTAAAGTACGATTACGACGTTCGGACACACCATTTCGTTGTGGTGTTCCGGGTGGCGTGAGTTGCGAAACTATTCTGTATTGATTCATATGTAAACCAAACTCGTAACTCAAATATTCTCCTCCACGATCAGATCGTAGAAATTTTATTTTCTTGTTACGGTGATTTTCCACTTCACTCTGAAATTATTTGAACTTCTCAAATGTTTCAGACTTGTGTTTCATCAAGTAGATATACCAATATCTGCTTAAATCATCAGTGAAGGTGAGAAAATAACGATATCCTCCATGAGCCTCAACATTCATTGGACCACATACATCTGTATGTGTGATTTCCCTCAAATCTGTTGCTCTCTCCATAGTTCCGGAGAACGGCGTTTTAGTCATCTTGCCCATGAGGCACGGTTCGCAAGTACCAAGTGATTCATAATCAAGTGATTTCAAAAGTCCATCAGTATGGAGTTTCTTCACGCGTTTTACACCGATATGATCTAAACGGCAGTGCCACAATTATTTAGGTATAATACTAATCCCGATGGTAGACGTATAGGTAGCGTGCCGAACACGATCACATCGACTTTGGAACCATTTCCCACGCGCATCGTCACCTCGTCCTTACACAATCTTCGCTTAATCCGCAGTCCCTGTTACGAGTTGCAAATATTAGCAACAGAACCAGTATCAAATACCTAGGTGCTACTACGAGCATTAGTAAGGTACACATCAATAACATGTATATAAAATATACCTTTGTTCACTTTGCCATCCTTCTTATCCGCCAAATACTTGGGGCAGTTCCGCTTCCAGTGTCCAGTCTGCTTGCAGTAGAAGCACTCAGTTTCAGGCTTTGGTCCAGACTTAGGTTTCTTCTCCTGAGCAGCAACTTGCTTGCTGTTCTTTTCGAAGTTCCCCTTCTTCTTCCCTTTGCCTTCTTATTGAAACTAGTGGTCTTATTGACCATCAACACTTGATGCTCCTTCTTGATTTCTACCTCCGCAGCTTTTAGCATTGCGAAGAGCTCGGGAATAGTCTTGTCCATCCCTTGCATATTATAGTTCATCACGAAGCTCTTGTACCTTGGTGGCAGTGATTGAAGAATTCTGTCAATGACACTATCATCAGGAAGATTAACTCCCAGTTGAATCAAGTGATTATTATACCCAGACATTTTGAGTATATGTTCGCTGAAAGAACTATTCTCCTCCATCTTACAGCTATAGAACTTATTGGAGACTTCATATCTCTCAATCCGGGCATTTGCTTGAAATATTAACTTCAACTCCTGGAACATCTCATATGCTCCATGACGTTCAAAATGTCGTTGAAGACCCGGTTCTAAACCGTAAAGCATGGCACACTGAGCTATCGAGTAGTCATCAACTTTTCTCTGCCAGACGTTCTTAACGTCGTCAGTTGCATCTGCAGCAGGCCTGGCATCCAGCGGTGCTTCCAGGACGTAATTCTTCTATGCAGCAATGAGGATAATGCTTAGGTTACGGACCCAGTCCGTGTAACTGCTACCATCATCTTTCAACTTAGCTTTCTCAAGGAACGCATTAAAATTCAACGGAACAACAGCAGGAGCCATGTATCTACAACAAACATAGACAAGCAAAATACTATCAGGCACTAAGTTCATGACAAATTTAAGTTCAATTAATCATATTACTTAAGAACTCCGACTTAGACAGACATCTCTCTAGTCATCTAAGTGATCACGTGATCCAAATCAACTAAACCATGTCTGATCATCACGTGAGATGGAGTAGTTCCAATGTGAACATCACTATGTTGATCATATCTACTATATGATTCACGTTTGACCTTTCGGTCTCCGTGTTCCGAGGCCATATCTGTATATGCTAGGCTCGTCAAGTTTAACCTGAGTATTCCGCGTGTGCAACTATTTTGCACCCGTTGTATTTGAACGTAGAGCCTATCACACCCGATCATCACGTGATGTCTCAGCACGAAGAACTTTCGCAACGGTGCATACTCAGGGAGAACACTTCTTGATAATTAGTGAGAGATCATCTTAAAATGCTATCGTCAAACAAAGAAAGATAAGATGCATAAAGGATAAACATCACATGCAATCAATATAGTGATATGATATGGCCATCATCATCTTGTGCTTGTGATCTCCATCTTCGAAGCACCATCGTGATCACCATCGTCACCGGCACGACACCTTGATCTCCATCATAGCATCGTTGTCGTTACGCCATCCATCGCTTCTACGACTATCGCTACCGCTTAGTGATAAAGTAAAGCAATTACAGGGCGTTTGCATTTCATACAATAAAGCGACAACCATATGGCTCCTGCCAGTTGCCGATAATTCGGTTACAAAACATGATCATCTCATACAATAAAATAGCATCACGTCTTGACCATATCACATCACAACATGCCCTGCAAAAACAAGTTAGACGTCCTCTACTTTGTTGTTGCAAGTTTTACGTGGCTGCTACGGGCTTAGCAAGAACCGTTCTTACCTACGCATCAAAACCATAACGATAGTTTGTCAAGTTGGTGCTGTTTTAACCTTCGCAAGGACTGGGCGTAGCCACACTCGGTTCAACTAAAGTTGGAGAAACTGACACCCGCCAGCCACCTGTGTGCAAAGCACGTCGGTAGAACCAGTCTTGCGTAAGCGTATGCGTAATGTCGGTCCGGGCCGCTTCATCCAACGATACCGCCGAACCAAAGTATGACACGCTGGTAAGCAGTATGACTTGTATCACCCACAACTCACTTGTGTTCTACTCGTGCATATAACATCTACGCATAAAACCTGGCTCGGATGCCACTGTTGGGGAACGTAGTAATTTCAAAAAAATTCCTACGCACACGCAAGATCATGGTGATGCATAGCAACGAGAGGGGAGAGTGTTGTCCACGTACCCTCGTAGACCGAAAGCGGAAGTGTTATACCAACGCGGATGATGTAGTCGTACATCTTGACGGGCCGACCGGTCCAAGTACCGAACGTACGGCACCTCCGAGTTCAGCACACGTTCAGCTCGATGACGATCCCCGGACTCCGATCCAGCAGGGTGTCGGGGATGAGTTCTGTCAGCACGACGGCGTGGTGACGATGATGATGCTCTACCGACGCAGGGATTCGCCTAAGCACCGCTACGATATGACCGAGGTGGAATATGGTGGAAGGGGGCACCGCACACGGCTAAGGAACGATCACGGAGATCAACTTGTGTGTCTTGGGGTGCCCCCTCGCCCCCGTATATAAAGGAGGGAGGGGAGGTGCAGCCGGCCCCCTTGGGGTGCGCCTGGAGGAGTCCTTCTCCCACTGGGAGTAGGACTCCCCCTTCTTGCCTTGTTGGAGAAGGAAAGGGGGAAGGGAAAAGAGGAAAGGGGGGCGCCGCCCGCCCCCTTCTTTGTCCTATTCGGACTAGGGGGGAGGGGGCGCGCGGCCTGCCCTGGCCAGCCCTCCTCTTCTTATTGGGGAACGTAGTGATTTCAAAAAATTTCCTATGCACACGCAAGATCATGGTGATGCATAGCAACGAGAGGGGAGAGTGTTGTCCACGTACCCTCGTAGACCGTAAGCGGAAGCGTTATATCAACGCGGTTGATGTAGTCGAACGTCTTCACTATCCGACCGATCCAAGCACCGAAAGCACGGCACCTCCGAGTTCTACACACGTACGGCTCGGTGACGTCCTCGCCTTCTCGATCCAGCAAGAGGGGCGAAGTAGTAGATGAGTTCCAGCAGCACGACGGCGTGGTGACGGTGTTGGTGAAGAACAATCTTCGCAGGGCTTCGCCTAAGCACTACGAAAACTATGATGGAGGATAAACTAGAGGAGACGGGGTTGCCGGCACACGGCTTGGTGTTTCTTGATGTGTCTTGGGTGCTAGCCCTACCCCTCTATTTTTATGTTGAGCCTTGGGGTCGAAACTTGGAGTAAAATCCTCCACAAAGTCGGTTTCACCCGAAAGGCAAGAGTCCTTCTCGGACTCCAGGGCCAGACGCCAGGGTTCCCGGCGTCTGGATCTAGACGCCAGGGACCCTGGCGTCTTGCCCATGGACTCCGCAAAACTTCCTTTTGCGCTTTCCAAAAACCTCGTGGGCTTTCCCCTTTGGCCCAGATAAAGTGTTCTCATGCCCAAACATTTCGGGAAACATCCGGAACCCCTTCCGATGGATTCCAGAACCTTTCCGGAGATCAAACACTACTATGCACATATCAATATTTACTTCCGAACCATTCCGGAGTTCCTCGTCATTTCCGTGCTCTCATCCAAAACTCCGAACAACATTCGGTCACCAACATACATAACTCATAGTACTATATCGTCAACAAACGTTAAGCGTGCGGACCCTACGGGTTCGAGCACTATTTAGACATGACCGAGACACCTCTCTTGTCAATAACCAATAGCAGGACCTGGATGCCCATATTGGCTCCTACATATTCTACGAAGATCTTTATCGGTCAGACCGCATAACAACATACATTGTTCCCTTTGTCATCGGTATGTTACTTGCCCGAGATTCGATCGTCGGTATCTCAATACCCTGTTCAATCTCATTACCGGCAAGTCTCTTTACTTGTTCCGTAATACATCATCCTGCAACTAACTCATTAGTTACAATACTTGCATGGCTTATAGTGATGTGCATTACTGAGTGGGCCCAGAGATACCTCTCCGACAATCGGAGTGACAAATCCTAATCTCGAAATACGCCAACCCAACAAGTACCTTCAGAGACACCTGTAGAGCACCTTTATAATCACCCAGTTACGTTGTGATGTTTGGTAGCACACAAAGTGTTCCTCCGGTAACGGGAGTTGCATAATCTCATGGTCATAGGAATATGTATAAGTCATGAAGAAAGCAATAGCAACATACTAAACGATCAAGTACTAAGCTAACGGAATGGGTCATGTCAATCACAGCATTCTCCTAATGATGTGATCCTGTTAATCAAATAACAACTCTTTGTCCATGGTTAGGAAACATAACCATCTTTGATTAACGAGCTAGTCAAGTAGAGGCATACTAGTGACACTCTGTTTGTCTATGTATTCACACATGTATTATGTTTCCAGTTAATACAATTCTAGCATGAATAATAAACATTTATCATGATATAAGGAAATAAATAATAACTTTATTATTGCCTCTAGGGCATATTTCCTTCAGTCTCCCACTTGCACTAGAGTCAATAATCTAGATCACATCGCCATGTGATTTAACATCAATAATTCACATCACCATGTGATTAACACCCATAGTTCACATCGTTATGTGATAAAGACCCAAAGGGTTTACTAGAGTCAGTAATCTAGTTCACATCGCTATGTGATTAACACCCAAAGAGTACTAATGTGTGATCATGTTTTGCTTATGAGATAATTTTAGTCAATGGGTCTGTCACATTCAGATCCGTAAGTATTTTGCAAATTTCTATGTCAACAATGCTCTGCACGGAGCTACTCTAGCTAATTACTCCCACTTTCAATATGTATGCAGATTGAGACTTAGAGTCATTTGGATTAGTGTCAAAACTTGCATTGACGTAACCCTTTACGATGAACCTTTTGTCACCTCCATAATCGAGAAATATATCCTTATTCCACTAAGGATAATTTTTGACCGCTGTCCAATGATCTACTCCTAGATCACTATTGTACTCGCTTGCTAAACACAGTGTAGGGTATACAATAGTTCTGGTACACAGCATGGCATACTTTATAGAACCTATGACTGAGGCATAGGGAATGACTTTCATTCTCTTTCTATCTTCTGCCGTGGTCGGGCTTTGAGTCTTTACTCAACTTCACACCTTGTAACACAGGCAAGAACTCTTTCTTTGACTGTTCTATTTTGAACTACTTCAAAATCTTGTCAAAGTATGTACTCATCGAAACAACTTATCAAGCGTTTTGATCTATCTCTATAGATCTTGATGCTCAATATGTAAGCAGCTTCACCGAGGTCTTTCTTTGAAAAACTCCTTTCAAACACTACTTTATGCTTTGCAGAATAATTCTACATTATTTCCGATCAACAATATATCATTCACATATACTTATCAGAAATGGTGTAGTGCTCCCACTCACTTTCTTGTAAATACAGGCTTCACCGCAAGTCTGTATAAAACTATATGCTTTGATCAACTCATCAAAGTGTAAATTCCAACTCTGAGATGCTTGCACCAGTCCATAGATGGATCGCTGGAGCTTGCACTTTTTTTAACACCTTTAGGATCGACAAAACCTTCTGGTTGCATCATATACAACTCTGCTTTAATAAATCCATTAAGGAATGCCGTTTTGTTTATCCATTTACCAAATTTTATAAAATGCGGCAATTGCTAACATGATTCGGACAGACTTAAGCATAGATACGAGTGGGAAACTCTCATCGTAGTCAACACCTTGAACTTGTCGAAAACCTTTTGCGACAATTCTAGCTTTGTAGATAGTAACACTACTATCAGCGTCCGTCTTCCTCTTGAAGATCCATTTAATCTCAATGGCTCTCCGATCATTGGGCAAGTCAATCAAAGTCCATACTTTGTTCTCATACATGGATCCCATCTCAGATTTCATGGCCTCAAGCCATTTTGCGGAATCTGGGCTCATCATCGCTTCCTCATAGTTCGTAGGTTTGTCATGGTCAAGTAACATGACCTCCAGAATAGGATTACCGTACCACTCTAGTGTGGATCTTACTCTGGTTTACCTACGAGGTTCGGTAGTAACTTGATCTGAAGTTACATGATCATCATTATTAGCTTCCTCACTAATTGGTGTAGTAGTCACAGGAACAGATTTCTGTGATGAACTACTTTCCAATAAGGGAGAAGGTACAATTGCCTTATCAAGTTCTACTTTCCTCCCACTCACTTCTTTCGAGAGAAACTCCTTCTCTAGAAAGGATCCATTCTTAGCAATGAATGTCTTGCCTTCGTATCTGTGATAGAAGGTGTAGCCAACAGTCTCCTTTGGGTATCCTATGAAGACATATTTCTCCGATTTGGGTTTGAGCTTATCAGGATGAAACTTTTTCATATAAGCATCACAACCCCAAACTTGAAGAAACGACAACTTTGGTTTCTTGCCAAACCACAGTTCAGATTGTGTCGTCTCAACGGACTTAGATGGTGCCCTTTTTAACGTGAATGCAGCTGTCTTTAATGCATAACCCCAAAAACGATAGTGGTAAATTGGTAAGAAACATCATAGATTGCACTATATCCAAGAAAGTATGGTTATGACGTTTGGACACACCATTATGCTGTGGTGTTCCAGGTGGCATGAGTAGTGAAACTATTTCACATTGTTTTAACTGAAGACCAAACTCGTAAATCTAATACTCTTCTCCATGATCAGATCGTAGAAACTTTATTTTCTTGTTACGATGATTTTCCACTTCACTCTGAAATTATATGAACTTTTCAAATGTTTCAGACTTCTATTTCATTAAGTAGATATACCCATATCTGCTCAAATCATCTGTGAAGGTCAGAAAATAATGATACCCGCTGCAAGCCTTAATATTCATCGGACGACATACATCAGTATGTATGATTTCCAACAAATCTGTTGCTTGCTCCATTGTTCCGGAGAAAGGCGTTTTAGTCATCTTGCCCAAGAGACATGGTTCGCAAGCATCAAGTGATTCATAATCAAGTGATTCCAAAATCCCATCAGCATGGAGTTTCTTTATGCGCTTTACACCGATATGACTTAAATGGCAGTGCCACAAATAAGTTGCACTATCATTATTAACTTTGCATCTTTTGGCTTCAATATTATGAATATGTGTATCACTACAATCGAGATCCAACAAACCATTTTCGTTGGTGTGTATGACCATAGAAGGTTTTATTCATGTAAATAGAACAACAATTGTTCTCTAACTTAAATGAACAACCGTATTGCAATAAACATGATCAAATCATATTCATGCTCAACGAAAACACCAAATAACACTTATTTAGTTTCAACACTAATCCAGAAAGTATTGGTGTGTGCGATGATGATCATATCATTCTTGGAACTACTTCCAACACACATCATCACTTCACCTGTAACTAGTCTCTGTTCATTCTGGAACTCCCGTTTCGAGTTACTACTCTTAGCAACTAAAATAGTATCAAATACCGCGGGGTTTCTATAAACAGTAGTAAAGTACACATCAATAACATGTATATCAAATATACCTTTGTTCACTTTGCCATCCTTCTTATCCGCCAAATACTTGGGGCAGTTCTGCTTCCAGTGACCAGTTCCTTTGCAGTAGAAGCACTCAGTCTCAGGCTTAGGTCCAGACTTGGGCTTCTTCACTTGAGCAACACCTCGCTTGCCGTTCTTCTTGAAGTTCCCCTTCTTCCCTTTGCCCTTTTCTTGAAACTAGTGGTCTTGTCAACCATCAACACTTGATGATTTTCTTGATTTCTACCTTCATCGATTTCAGCATCACGAAGAGCTTGGAAATTACTCTCGTCGTCCCTTGCATATTATAGTTCATCATGAAGTTCTACTAACTTGGTGATGGTGACTAGAGAATTCTGTCAGTCACTATTTTATCTGGAAGATTAACTCCCACTTGATTCAAGCGATTGTAGTACCCAGACAATCTGAGCACATGCTCACTGCTTGAGCTATTCCCCTCCACGTTTTAGCTATAGAACTTGTTGGAGACTTCATATCTCTAAACTCGGGTATTTGCTTGAAATATTAACTTCAACTCCTGGAACATCTCATATGGTCCATGACGTTCAAAACGTCTTTGAAGTCCCGATTCTAAGTCGTTAAGCATGGTGCACTAAACTATGAAGTAGTCATCATATTGAGCTAGCCAAACGTTCATAATGCCTGCATTTGCTCCTGCAATAGGTCGGTCACCTAGCGGTGCATCAAGGACATAATTCTTCTGTACAGCAATGAGGATAATCCTCAGATCACGGATCCAATCCGCATCATTGCTACTAACATCTTTCAACATAGTTTTTCTCTAGGAACATATCAAAATAAACATAGGGAAGCAACAACGCGAGCTATTGATCTACAACATAGATATGCTAATACTACCAGGACTAAGTTCATGATAAATTCAAGTTCAATTAATCATATTACTTAAGAACTCCCACTTAGATAGACATCCCTCTAATCCTCTAAGTGATCACGTGATCCAAATCAACTAAACCATAACCGATCATCACGTGAAATGGAGTAGCTTTCAATGGTGAACATCACTATGTTGATCATATCTACTATATGATTCACGCTCGACCTTTCGGTCTCAGTGTTCCGAGGCCATATCTGCATATGCTAGGCTCGTCATGTTTAACCTGAGTATTCTGCGTGTGCAAAACTGGCTTGCACCCGTTGTAGATGGACGTAGAGCTTATCACACCTGATCATCATGTGGTGTCTGGGCACGAAGAACTTTGGCAATGGTGCATACTCAGGGAGAACACTTTTATCTGGAAATTTAGTGAGAGATCATCTTATAATGCTTCCGTCAATGAAAGCAGGATAAGATGCATAAGAGATAAACATCACATGCAATCAATATAAGTGATATGATATGGCCATCATCATCTTGTGCTTGTGATCTCCATCTCCGAAGCACCTCCATGATCGCCATCGTCACCGGCGCGACACCTTGATCTCCATCATAGCATCGTTGTCGTCTCGTCAATCTTATGCTTCTACGACTATCGCAACCGCTTAGTGATAAAGTCAAGCGTTACAGGACGATTGCATTGCATACAATAAAGCAACAACCATATGGCTCCTACCAGTTGCCGATAACTCGGTTACAAAACATGATCATCTCATACAATAAAATATAGCATCACGTCTTAACCATATCACATCACAACATGCCCTACAAAAACAAGTTAAACGTCCTCTATTTTGTTGTTGCAAGTTTTACGTGGCTGCTACGGGCTTAGCAAGAACCGTTCTTACCTACGCATCAGAACCACAATGATAGTTTGTCAAGTTGGTGATGTTTTAACCTTCACAAGGACCAGGCGTAGCCACACTCGGTTCAACTAAAGTTGGAGAAACTGACACCCGCTAGTCACCTGTGTGCATAGCACGGCGATAAAACCAGTCTCGCATAAGGGTACACGTAATGTCGGTCCGGACCGCTTCATCCAACAATGCCGCCGAACCAAAGTATGATATGCTGGTAAGCAGTATGACTTATATCGCCCACAACTCACTTGTGTTCTACTCGTGCATATGACATCTACGCATAAAACCAGGCTCGGATGCCACTATTTGGGAACGTACTAATTTCAAAAAAATTCCTACGCACACGCAAGATCATGGTGATGCATAGCAATGAGAGGGGAGAGTGTTGTCCACGTACCCTCATAGACCATAAGCGGAAGCGTTATATAAAGGCGGTTGATGTAGTCGAACGTCTTTACGATCCGACCGATCCAAGCACCGAAAGCACGGCACCTCCGAGTTCTACACACGTACGGCTCGGTGACGTCCTCGCCTTCTCGATCCAGCAAGAGGGGCGAAGTAGTAGATGAGTTCCGGCAGCACGACGGTGTGGTGACGGTGTTGGTGAAGAACAATCTTCGCAAGGCTTCGCCTAAGCACTACAAAAACTATGACGGAAGATAATCTAGAGGAGACGGGGTTGCCGGCACACGGCTTGGTGTTTCTTGATGTGTCTTGGGTGTTAGCCCTACCCCTCTATTTATATGTTGAGCCTTGGGGTCGAAACTTGGAGTAAAAGCCTCCACAAAGTCGGTTTCACCCGAAAGGCAAGAGTCCTTCTCGGACTCCAAGGCCAGACGCCAGGGACCCTGGCATCTGGCCCCTGGACTCCGCAAAACTTCCTTTTGCACTTTCCAAAAACCTCGTGGGCTTTTCCCCTTTAGCCCAGATAAAGTGTTCTCGTGCCCAAACATTTCGGGAAACATCCGGAACTCCTTCCGATGGATTTCGTAACCTTTCCGGAGATCAAACACTACTATCCACATATCAATATTTACTTCCGGACCATTCCGGAGTTCCTCGTCATTTCCGTGATCTCATCCAAAACTCCGAACAACATTCGGTCACCAACATACATAACTCATAGTACTATATCGTCAACGAACGTTAAGCGTGCGGACCCTACGGGTTCGAGAACTATGTAGACATGACCGAGACACGTCTCTTGTCAATAACCAATAGCAGGACCTGGATGCCCATATTGTCTCCTACATATTCTATGAAGATCTTTATCGGCCAGACCGCATAACAACATACGTTGTTCCCTTTGTCATATGTATGTTACTTGCCCGAGATTCGATCGTCGGTATCTCAATACCTAGTTCAATCTCGTTACCGGCAAGTCTCTTTACTCGTTCCGTAATACATCATCCCGCAACTAACTCATTAGTTACAATGCTTGCAAGGCTTATAGTGATGTGCATTACTGAGTGGGCCTAGAGATACCTCTCCGACAATCGGAGTGACAAATCCTAATCTCGAAATACGCCAACCCAACAAGTACCTTCGGAGACACCTGTAGAGCACCCTTATAATCACCTAGTTACGTTGTGACGTTTGGTAGCACACAAAGTGTTCCTCCGGTAAACGGGAGTTGCATAATCTCATAGTCATAGGAACATGTATAAGTCATGAAGAAAGCAATAGCAACATACTAAACAATCAAGTGCTAAGCTAACGGAATGGGTCATGTCAATCACAACATTCTCCTAATGATGTGATCCTGTTAATCAAATAATAACTCTTTGTCCATGGTTAGGAAACATAACCATGTTTGATTAACGAGCTAGTCAAGTAGAGGCATACTAGCATGAATAATAAACATTTATCCTGATATAAGGAAATAAATAATAACTTTATTATTGCCTCTAGGGCATATTTACTTCACTTCTCCCTTAGGGTCCATGAAGGCCCATAGACCCCCGGGGGGGGGTTCCGGTAACCCCCCGGTACTCCGGTAAAATCTCGATTTCATCCGGAATGATTCCAATATCCAAATATAGGCTTCCAATATATCAATATTTATGTCTTGACCATTTCGAGACTCCTCTTCATGTCCATGATCACATCCAGGACTCTGAACAATCTTCGGTACATCAAAATATATAAACTCATAATGAAACTGTCATCGTAACGTTAAGCGTGCGGACCCTACGGGTTCGAGAACTATGTAGACATGAACTAGAACTGTTTCCGGTCAATAACCAATAGCGGAACTTGGATGCTCATATTGGTTCCCACATATTGTACAAAGAACTTTATCGGTGAAACCGCATAACAACATACATTGTTCCCTTTGTCATCGGTATGTTACTTGCCCGAGATTCGATCGTCGGTATCCAATACCTAGTTCAATCTCGTTATCGGCAAGTCTCTTTACTCGTTTCGTAATACATCATCTCAGAACTAACTCATTAGTTGCACTGCTTGCAAGGCTTAAGTGATGTGCATTACCGAGAGGGCCCAGAGATACCTCTCCGACAATCGGAGTGACAAATCCTAATCTCGAAATACGCCAACCCAACATGTACCTTCGGAGACACCTGTAGAGCTCCTTTATAATCACCCAGTTACGTTGTGACGTTTGGTAGCACACAAAGTGTTCCTCCGGTAAACGGGAGTTGCATAATCTCATAGTTGTAGGAACTCTGTATAAGTCATGAAGAAAGCAATAGCAACATACTAAACGATCAAGTGCTAGGCTAACGGAATGGGTCAAGTCAATCACATCATTCTCCTAATGATGTGATCCCGTTAATCAAATAACAACACATGTCTATGGTCAGGAAACATAACCGTCTTTGATTAATGAGCTAGTCAAGTAGAGGGCATACTAGTGACATTGTGTTTGTCTATGTATTCACACATGTATCATGTTTCCGGGTGATACAATTATAGCGTGAATAATAAACATTTATCATGATATTAGGAAATAAATAATAACTTTATTATTGCCTCTAGGGCATATTTCCTTCAGAGGGGCCGGGGTGCCGGACGTCAGCGTATCTGTGCCGGAGGTCAGCGGTAGATACGCCACCAACCCATGTGCAAATCCAGTGCCGCCGCCGTCGCCAGGAAGCTCGCCTCCGACCTCGCATGGAAGAAGATACTGGGAGTAAGTGCGGTTTATGATTCTATATGTGCCTGTGTGTGTATTAATTTCTAGCGAGACACACAATGATCATAGTAACTAAATGATATGTGTTGTGTAGCTATTTCTAAATAGAATAGCACCTGAACTTGCTTTGCTTGTACTATTTGTCAAACAGCAAGAAAACAGGGGATCAACAGGTGTGTGTGTGTGTGTGTATTTATTAGGCTGTATGCATAGTGTCAGCAGAAAACAAATTTCGTTCTCTGCAGGCAGCTAAAAAAATCTTAAATAGAGATGGGGGAAATAGAGCGGACACATTACATGTATACTATACCATTATTCAGCATTTCATGCCTATGATCGAACAATGAGCACTAATTCGGTAATTAGAAGTTCATGTCATGCACAACAGATACAAGCAATGACAGATCCTTAAACTGTCAGAACTCTTGAGCAAACATGACAAAGCATTTAAGGTGCCAGGTTTTAGAGTTGCAATAGCAAAAATTGAACACGACAAAGAATTTAAGGTGCCAGGTTTGAGAGGTGCAATAGCGTCACCTCAGAAGAATGTGGGCCTTGACGTCCAGGATGGTGCAGTACATGAAGCGCTCTAGGTTGGACGTCTGCCACCCGCCCTCAACCCTCTGCGAGTGAAGTTTGGAGCAGGGCTAGAACGGCCCATGTTATTTTTTGCCCTCGTCCAACAAATACCGGCAGGAACTCTTCGCGTTCAGTGGATGAATCATTTTATCCTATTTCAAAATACTAATCAAAACCTGATTCTTCTTACAATGACATGCCACATTTAAGTTATGCTTCAATTAATCCTACCGCAATAAAACTAACCCAATAGTATATATTAAAATATTTCAGGTTTCAACACATGGACCATGGCAATAAAAAAATTCAGGTTTCAACACATGGACCATGGCAATCTGTGGTAAAATAGGGAAAAATGCTCATAACTATGTATTGATCATAGTTTAGGATATGAAAATTTTGCTTTGCAATCATCTGTATGGCTGCATTGAGTAATGGCTAATTTTGATATCCTGCAATATAGATCCTTATAAGCAGGATAGATACTTCTTTCTGGAACAAAAATTAATCAAACATTGTCGTATATTTAGGAACCATACAAATCTAAAAAGTATGCGGCATAGTATATATATGCATCAAATGAAGTCTCTTTCCCTACAGGATGATATTGCTATCTACAAAACGAAGGAGGCCTAAACAACAACTCAATTTTGAGGCATCACTGCAGAGCGCCGGCGGCCGCAGATGGCGCCATCTCTGCTAGCTAAGTAAGAATCCAACACAAAAATGAGCTGATCACAAACACAGATAGTTTCAATACCCAAATATGTATCGCCATAACTCTAGTTCTCCAAACTGAGGAACCAACAAAGCCTATCTTTCATTTCAGGAATACTTCAAGGTGAATATGAAACTCCAAGGCTTACATTTGCAGTAAATTTCACAACTATATTCTTTCTGCTAAGATGTCATCTATAATCGTATAAGAAAACTGCGTGAAAAGGTAAAAACAATGATAAGTTTATACGAGTTAGATAATGTGCCTCGTTGATTTGCATTCCTTAAATCCATTGCCATGGAAGTAGCTGATGCACTCAACCTGTTTTTCAGGATGATCCATCACCTGAAGAAAAGTGAGAACACATTAATAATTTGAAGGTCTTAAGCTACATCTGCGTAATAAAGTGTAGACTTAAACCAATGTTTTTCTTTGAAAGGGTAACAGCGATATGCCTCAAAGCTAATTATCCACAATACATTGATTCTGCAAAAACTAATAAATAAATACCAGTGTATCAGCAAACAATATATCTTTGGTTAGGATCGTAATATAGAATGGTGCAGTTTACTATCCGGCCCTGATTCAGAAATCAAAGCACATGTGTGCGTGAAAAACAATGGCATGTTTATCTTGCAAGATGTGTGGGAATCCCACAATAATCAAATGCCTAAAGGATCTGGATCCATTGTCAGCAAGCCCCTGAGATGATAAACACGGTGAAAACAAAATTGAGCACCATAGAAAAATTAGGAATAAGGCAACAGGGGAAAAGGCTAGACCGGAGCACTGGACCTAGGCGATGACTATGAACCTGACGGTTGTGGTGGATGACGAGGACCTCCTCCTCCTACTTGATGTGGTGATGTAGGACAAGGGCCACCCCTGCTCCTCCACAAGCACCACAAGACCAGGCCACCCTTGCTCTCCGGCGGCGGTGACCTGTGCCGATCCGGAACCATGACACACCTCTCCAACGGCGACGACCTGCGCCGATCCACAACCACGCCCCACGGCAGCTGCAACGGCCCGTACGCTCCTCACGCCTCACGACTAGCGCGCTGGCGCCGATGGGGAGGGGAGACGAGCCTACGGGGAGAGGCACGACCAGCGCGCTGGCGCCGACGAGGAGAGGAGAGGAGTCAAGGGGGAGCGGAGAGGAGCCGACGGCCATGGCCTCCTCCTCCTCACGCGTTTTTCCTCTCCCTCTCCTCGCTCTCTGCACGTCGCGACCCACGCACTCGCACCGACGGGGAGGGGAGAGGACCCGACGGCGGCAAGAGGGGATGAGGGTAGCGGGAGGAAGAAGAGGCCAGGAGGTAGTGTGCGGCACAGGGCAGAGGAGAGCGGCGACGGCGGCAACAGGCGGATCCGGCACGGGGCGGAGGAGAGGGGTGGCGGCGGCGGGGGCGGGCGACGGCTAGGTTTCTCCATTGCAACGGACATAGTTTTATACACCTGTACTTGCCTGTATGAAATTATGAAAATGCCCTTGGTGGGGCATGAAAATTACAGATGGTGGCAGCAGAACATTTATAGAGCGACGTGGAGGCAATGGTTCTTCCTAGGAACCTTATTATGACTCTATATGAATGCCTCCGGCGGTGTACTGGGATATGCAATGATTCAAGAGTGACATGTATGAAAGAATTATGAACGGTGGCTTTGCCACAAATACGATGTCAACTACATGATCATGCTAGCAATATGACAATGATGGAGCGTGTCATAACAAACGCAACGGTGGAAAGTTGCATGGCAATATATCTAGGAATGGCTATGGAAATGCCATGATAGGTAGGTATGGTGGCTGTTTTGAGGAAGATATATGGTGGGTGTATGATACCGGCGAAAAGAGCGCGGTATTAGAGAGGCTAGCAATGAAGGATGGGAAAAAGTGCGTATAATCCATGGACTCAACATTAGTCATAAAGAACTCACGTACTTATTACAAAAATTTAGAAGTTATCAAAGCAAAGTATTACGCGCATGCTCCTAGGGGGATAGATTGGTAGGAAAAGACCATCGCTCGTCCCCGACTGCCACTCATAAGGAAGACAATCAATAAATAAATCATGCTCCGAGCTCATCACATAACGGTTCACCATACGTGCATGCTACGGGAATCACAAACTTTAACACAAGTATTTCTCAAATTTACAACTACTCAACTAGCATGACTCTAATATCACCATCTTCATGTCTCAAAACAATTATCAAGCATCAAACTTTTCTTAGTATTCAACGCACTCAAAAGGAAGTTTTACATATCTTGAATACCAAGAATATTAATATTAAGAAAGTTACCATGTTACTAATGTCTCTCAAAATGATCTAAGTGAAGCATGAGAGATCAATAGTTTCTTTAAAACAAATCCACCACCGTGCTCTAAAAGATATAAGTGAAGCACTAGAGCAAAATTATCACGCTCAAAAAGATATAAGTGAAGCACATAGAGTATTCTATCAAATACCAATTCTTGTATGGATCTCTCAAAAGGTGTGTACAGCAAGGATGATTGTGGTAAACTAACAAACAAAGACACAATAATACAAGACGCTCCAAGTAAAACACATATCATGTGGTGAATAAAAATATAGCTCCAAGTAAATTACCGATGGAAGTAGACGAAAGAGGGGATGACTTCCGGGGCATCCCCAAGCTTTGAATTTTTGGTGTCCTTGGATAATCTTGGAGGTGCCATGGGCATCCCCAAGCTTAGTATCTTGCCACTCCGTGTTCCATAATCCATCAAACGAATCTACCCAAAACTTGAAAACTTCACAACACAAAACTCAATAGAAATCTCGTGAGCTCCGTTAGAGAAAGAAAACAAAAGACTACTTCAAGGTACTGTAATGAACTCATTCTTTATTTATATTGGTGTTAAATCTAATGTATTCCAACTTCTCTATGGATTATAAACTAATTTAGTAGCCATAGAATCATCAAAATAAGCAAACAACACATGAAAAACATAATCTGTCAAAAATAGAACAGTCTGTAGCAATCTGTAACTAATGAAAATTTATGGAACTCCAAATATTCTACCAAAATAGGAAGACCTAGACAATTTGTTTAATGATCAGAAGCAATTGGAATCAGTAATTTATCACGTTCTGGTGATTGTTAACAATTGTTTTCGTGAACAGAAAGATTCTGGAAATTACAGCAAGATCAAATAACTATCATCCCAGAAGATCCTATAGGTCTAACTTGGCACAAACACTAACTAATAGATAAAACCACATCTAACCAGAGGCAAGATTGATTATTTATTCCTAAACAGAAACAAAAACAAAAAAATGCCTCCCAACAAGCGCTATCGTTTAACGCCCCTAGCTAGGCATAAAGGCAAGGATAGATTTAAGTATTGCCATCTTTGATAGGCAATCCATAAGTGGCTCTCATGATAGATTCATATGGCAATTTTATTTTTTTCTAGGGAAGTGTTCCATCCCCTTCTTTAATGGAAATTGGAATCTAATATTTCCTTCCTTCATAGCAATAATTGCACCAATCGTTCTAAGGAAAGGTCTACCAAGAATAATAGGACATGAAGGATTGCAATATATATCAAGAACGATAAAATCTACGGGCACATAATTCCTATTTGCAACAATAAGAACATCATTAATTCTTCCCATAGGTTTTTAATAGTGGAATCCGCAAGATGCAAGTTTAGAGAGCAATCATCGAAGTCACGGAAATCTAGCAAATCACACAAGGTTTTGGGGATAGTGGAGACACTAGCACCCAACTCACACAAAGCATGGAACTCATAATCTTTAATTTTCATTTTAATAGTAGGTTCCCTCTCATCATAGAGCTTTCTAGGGATAGAAACTCAACTCAAGTTTTTCTTCATAAGATTGCATCAAGGCATCAACAATGTGTTCGGTAAAGGCCTTATTTTGACTATAAGCATGAGGAGAATTTAGCACGGATTGCAACAAGGAAATACAATCAATTAAAGAGCAATTTTCATAATTAAATTCCTTGAGATCCAATATAGTGGGTTTAGCAACATCTAGGTTTTTATTTCTTTCTATCCCACTTTTATCAATTTCATCATCATCCTAGCGGTTCTTTCCTTGCACTCATCAATGGAAATGCAGCAAAGTAGCGTAAGTATTTCCCTCAGTTTTTGAGAACCAAGGTATCAATCTAGTAGGAGGCCACGCACAAGTCCCTCGTACCTGCACAAAACAATAGCAAAATGTTCAAGATGGAGACATAGATATTTGTAAAGTACATACGGGCCTGAATGTAGCAGATCCGTTGACTAAACCTCTCCCTAGAGCAAAACATGATCAACACCAGAATTCCATGGGTGTTCGATTCATCACAATGTAACTAGATTATTGACTCTAGTGCAAGTGGGAGACTGTTGGAAATATGCCCTAGAGGCAATAATAAAAGCATTATTATTATATTTCCTTGTTCATGATAATTGTCTTTATTCATGCTATAATTGTGTTATCCGGAAATCGTAATACATGTGTGAATAATAGACACCGATATGTCCCTAGTAAGCCTCTAGTTGACTAGCTCGTTGATCAACAGATAGTCATGGTTTCCTGACTATGGACATTGGATGTCGTTGATAAGGAGATCACATCATTAGGAGAATGATGTGATGGACAAGACCCAATCCTAAACATAGCACAAGATCGTATAGTTCGTTTGCTAGAGTTTTTCCAATGTCAAGTATCCTTTCCTTAGACCATGAGATCGTGTAACTCCCGGATGCCGTAGGAGTGCTTTGGGTGTACCAAACGTCACAACGTAACTGGGTGACTATAAAGGTATACTACGGGTATCTCCGAAAGTGTCTGTTGGGTTGACACGGATCAAGACTGGGATTTGTCACTCCGTATGACGGAGAGGTATCACTGGGCCCACTCGGTGATGCATCATCATTATGAGCTCAAAGTGACCAAGTGTCTGGTCACGGGATCATGCATTATGGTACGAGTAAAGTGACTTGCCGGTAACGAGATTGAACAAGGTATTGGGATACCGACGATCGAATCTCGGGCAAGTAACATACCGATTGACAAAGGGTTGCTTGAATCCTCGACATCGTGGTTCATCCGATGAGATCATCGAGGAGCATGTGGGATCCAACATGGGTATCCATATCCCGCTGTTGGTTATTTACCGGAGAGCCATCTCGGTCATGTCTACGTATCTCCCGAACTCGTAGGGTCTACACACTTAAGGTTCGGTGACGCTAGGGTTGTAGGGATATGAATATGCAGTAACCCGAAAGTTCTTCGGAGTTCCGGATGAGATCCCAGACGTCACGAGGAGTTCCGGAATGGTCCGGAGGTGAAGAATTATATATAGGAAGTGCAGTTTCGGCCATCGGGGGAGTTTCGGGGGTCACCGGTATTGTACCGGGACCACCGGAAGGTTCCCGGGGGTTCACCGGGTGGGGCCACCCATCCCGGAGGGCCCCCAAGGCCCACCCCTTGCGCCTAGGGTTGAAACCCTAGGGTGGGGGGGGGGGGCTTCCCACTTGCCTTGGGGGGAACTCCACCCCCCTTGGCCGCCGCACCCCTAGGAGATTGGATCTCCTAGGGCCGGAGCCCCCCCTAGGGCCCCTATATATAGAGGGGGGGGGTGGGAGGGCAGCCGCACCCATGCCCTTGGCGCCTCCCTCTCCCCTCCAACACCTCCTCCTCCTCCGTAGAGCTCGGCGAAGCCCTGTCGGAGTACTGCTTCTCCACCACCACCACGCCGTCGTGCTGCTGCTGGAGCCATCTTCCTCAACCTCTCCTTCCCTTGCTGGATCAATAAGGAGGAGACGTCACGCTGACCGTACGTGTGTTGAACGCGGAGGTGCCGTCCGTTCGTCGCTAGGATCTCCGGTGATTCGGATCACGTCGAGTACGACTCCCTCATCCCCGTTCTTTGAACGCTTCCGCTCGCGATCTACAAGGTACGTAGATGCATCCAATCAATCGTTGCTAGATCAACTCATAGATGGATCTTGGTGAAACTGTAGGAAATTTTTTGTTTTCTGCAACGTTCCCCAACAGTGAAGCGCCGCTTGCCTCTATCCCAAGGTGGGCTACTGATCCACCCAGCACGCAGATAGTCGCCTAGATCTCCAAACCAGTGTCCTCCCCACAGCACAACTCCACCATGCTGACCGACTTTGCCTACACCATGGATCGGACCAACCACCACCTCAGCATAGCCATCCAGAAGAATATCATGCCTCCATTCCCACTCAGGTCAATAGTCCTCTTTTCTTTTCGGGACTGTTACCTGGAATACAAATGCCAATTTATTTGCTGGTGGTAATTGCATTTTCCATGCATTTTAAGCGTTCTTCACTCAGGTGCTTGCTAATTTGTGAATAAATGCATCTATGTTCGCATAGTCTGATTTTAGATTACACTGAAATTAGAAAACAATGAATAGCTCATCATGTTATATTGGAATAAAAAATATAAAGGAAACCAGGGGATGGATAATCATATATTGGTCTTTGCCTTATCAAGATTCACAATATAGCTAAGATAATTTGTGCATCACTGATTTATGAAGATAAGAAATATGTTCGGCCCTATATAAACACCATTCATCTTAGTAACCTTAATTATCATAGCACACACATTTGGTTGAGAGAACAAAAATATGTGTTGAGGATTTGGGCAATAGTGTCATTCCTGCAGTAGAAAAGAAATCTCCAGCATATCTGCCACTACTTTTTCCTGAAGATGCCACTACCTATTGTGAAGTTTAATATCAATGGACTAATACTCATTTCAAACTATGAAAATAGAATGCCGACAGAGACATTTGATATTCAACTATCTAATAATCTCATTAGTTAAGAAGAGGAAGGAAAGACTATGGAAACATCTGGGTGATTTGGGTACAGTTCAAACAAAACCTACATAGGTATACATAGGTTGCCATATGGAGCTGTAAACCAAGACAGAGGCTACCCAAGGCAGAAAATCAAACAGTGACAAAAGAACATCAAAGCATTATATAGAACACTTGGCAATACACAGAGCAGAGAGCCTAATTCTTGAACTCTGATGGAGTTATCAATTTAAACTTTAAACACTATTGTGAAGGAGCTTTACCTAGGCTGTAGCACCAGAGTACATGAATCCAACAAAACTAACCATTAGAATTAAGTCCCATGAGACTAGTATTTAGAAACCTATAAGTCTGGGTGAACATAAGATCATTCAAGGCACGGTGTAGGAGAATCAAACACTATGTAGTCCATCAAAAATTCAATCTTGTTCGAAATAGGGAATATCATCTGTAGCTAACAAGATTAACCATCAATGAGTCTACAAACATTCAAGAAATCAAAATCAGATTGTCGAAGAACCTATGCAATCTAGAGGAAATAAATGGGAGGAAGATGGCACAAAAGTACAGCGGCAGAAAATGTACAAATAGATGGCTAGGCAAGAACTTGATAAACTATTCCTGCCTGCAATTGAAGCAGTAAGCAATAGGCGGTGGAAGAGGACCAAGAAAGGTTACCTTGCGGCCGGCAGATTCAATCCTCGGCGAGGGCGGACACGGGAAAGGTGAGGCCGGGGGCAGAGTGTGTTGGGGAACGTAGTAATTTCAAAAAAAATCCTACGCACACGCAAGATCATGGTGATGCATAGCAACGAGAGTGGAGAGTGTTGTCCACGTACCCTCGTAGACCGAAAGCAGAAGAGTTATAACAACGCGGTTGATGTAGTCGTACGTCTTCACGGGCCGACCAATCCAAGTACCGAACGTACGGCACCTCCGAGTTCAGCACACGTTCAGCTCGATGACGATCCCCGGACTCCGATCCAGAAGGATTTCAAGGATGAGTTCCATCAGCACGATGGCGTGGTGACGATGATGATGCTCTAGCGACGCAGGGCTTCGCCTAAGCACCGCTATGATATGACCAGGTGGAATATGGTGGAAGGGGGCACCGCACACGGCTAAGGAACGATCACGAAGATCAACTTGTGTGTCTTGGGGTGCCCCCTCGCCCCCGTATATAAAGGAGGGAGGGGGAGGTGCGGCCAGCCCCCTTGGGGTGCGCCCGGAGGAGTCCTACTCCCACCGGGAGTAGGACTCCCCCTTCTTGCCTTGTTGGAGAAGGAAAGGGGGAAGGGGAAAGAGGAAAGGGGGGCGCCGCCCCCCTTCCTTGTCCTATTCAGACTAGGGGGGAGGGGGCGCGTGGCCCGCCCTGGCCGGCCCTCCTCTTCTCCCTTAGGCCCCATGAAGGCCCATAGACCCCCCAGGGGGGGGGGGGTTCGGGTAACCCCCCGGTACTCCGGTAAAATCCCGATTTCACCTGGAATGATTCCGATATCCAAATATAGGCTTCCAATGTATCAATCTTTATGTCTCGACTATTTCGAGACTCCTCGTCATGTCCGTGATCACATCCGGGACTCCGAACAATCTTCGGTACATCAACATATATAAACTCATAACGAAACTGTCATCGTAACGTTAAGCGTGCGGACCCTACAGGTTCGAGAACTATGTAGGCATGACCTAGAAATGTTTCCGGTCAATAACCAATAGCGGAACCTGGATGCTCATATTGGTTCCCACATATTCTACGAAGATCTTTATCGGTCAAACCGCATAACAACATGCTTTGTTCCCTTTGTCATCGTTATGTTACTTGCCCGAGATTCGATCGTCGGTATCCAATACCTAGTTCAATCTCGTTATCGGCAAGTCTCTTTACTCGTTCCGTAATACATGATCTCACAACTAACTCATTAGTTGCAATGCTTGCAAGGCTTAAGTGATGTGCATTACCGAGAGGCCCAGAGATACCTCTCTGACAATCGGAGTGACAAATCCTAATCTTGAAATACGCCAACCCAACATGTACCTTCGGAGACACCTGTAGAGCTCCTTTATAATCACCCAGTTACGTTGTGACGTTTGGTAGCACACAAAGTGTTCCTCCGGTAAACGGGAGTTGCATAATCTCATAGTTGTAGGAACTTTGTATAAGTCATGAAGAAAGCTATAGTAACATACTAAATGATCAAGTGCTAGGCTAAAGGAATGGGTCAAGTCAATCACATCATTCTCCTAATGATGTGATCCCGTTAGTCAAATGACAACACATGTCTATGGTCAGGAAACATAACCATCTTTGACTAATGAGCAAGTCATGTAGAGGCATACTAGTGACATTGTGTTTGTCTATGTATTCACACATGTATCATGTTTCCGGGTGATACAATTATAGCATGAATAATAAACATTTATCATGATATTAGGAAATAAATAATAACTTTATTATTGCCTTTAGGGTATATTTCCTTCAGTCTCCCACTTGCACTAGAGTCAATAATCTAGATTACACAGTAATGATTCTAACACCCATGGAGTCTTGGTGTTGATCATGTTTTGCTCGTGGAAGAGGCTTAGTCAATGGGTCTGCAACATTCAGATCCGTATGTATCTTGCAAATCTCTATGTCTCCCACCTGGACTTGGTCCCGGATGGAATTGAAGCATCTCTTGATGTTCTTGGTCCTCTTGTGAAATCTGGATTCCTTTGCCAAGGCAATTGCACCATTATTGTCACAGAAGATCTTCATTGGTCCCGATGCACTAGGTATGACACCTAGATCGGAAACGAACTCTTTCATCCAGACTCCTTCATTTGATGCTTCCGAAGCAGCTATGTACTCCGCTTCACATGTAGATCCCACCATGACGCTTTGTTTAGAACTGCACCAACTGACAGCTCCACCGTTCAATATAAACACGTATCCGGTTTGTGATTTAGAATCGTCCGGATCAGTGTCAAAGCTTGCATCGACGTAACCATTTACGACTAGCTCTTTGTCACCTCCATAAACGAGAAACATATCCTTAGTCCTTTTCAGGTATTTCAGAATATTCTTGACCGCTGTCCAATGATCCACTCCTGGATTAATTTGGTACCTACCTGCCAAGCTTATTGCTAAGCATACGTCAGGTCTGGTACGCAGCATTGCATACATGATAGAGCCTATGGCTGAAGCATAGGGAACATCTTTCATTTTCTCTCTATCTTCTGATGTGGTCGGGCATTGAGTCTGACTCAACTTCACACAGGTAAGAACCCTTTCTTTGCCTGATCCATTTTGAACTTTTTAAAAACATTATCAAGGTATGTACTTTGTGAAAGTCCAATTAAGCGTCTTGATCTATCTCTATAGATCTTGATGCCCAATATGTAAGCAGCTTCACCGAGGTCTTTCATTGAAAAACTTTTATTCAAGTATCCCTTTATGCCATCTAGAAATTCTATATCATTTCCTATTAACAATATGTCATCTACATATAATATCAGAAATGCTACAGAGCTCCCACTCATTTTCTTGTAAATACAGGCTTCTCCAAAAGTCTGTATAAAACCATATGCTTTGATCACACTATCAAAGCGTTTATTCCAACTCCGAGAGGTTTGCACCAGTCCATAAATGGATCGCTGGAGCTTGCACACTTTGTTAGTACCTTTTGGATCGACAAAACCTTCTGGTTGCATCATATACAACTCTTCTTCGAGAAACCATTCAGGAATGCAGTTTTGACATCCATTTGCCAAATTTCATAATCATAAAATGCGGCAATTGCTAACATGATTCGGACAGACTTAAGCATCGCTACGGGTGAGAAAGTCTCATCGTAGTCAACCCCTTGAACTTGTCAAAAACCTTTTGCAACAGGTCGAGCTTTGTAGACAGTTACATTACCATCAGCGTCAGTCTTCTTCTTGAAGATCCATTTATTTTCTATGGCTTGCCGATCATTGGGCAAGTCAACCAAAGTCCATACTTTGTTTTCATACATGGATCCCATCTCAGATTTCATGGCTTCAAGCCCTTTTGCGGAATTTCGGCTCATGATCGCTTCCTCATAGTTCGCGGGTTCGCCATGGTCAAGTAACATGACTTCCAGAATAGGATTACCGTACCACTCTGGAGCGGATCTTACTCTGGTAGACCTACGAAGTTCGCTAGTAACTTGATCTGAAGTTTCATGATCAGTATCATTAGCTTGCCCACTGATTGGTGTAGTTGTCACAGGAACCGGTTCTTGTGATGAACTACTTTCTAATAAGGGAGCAGGTACAGTTACCTCATCAAGTTCTACTTTCCTCCCACTCAATTCTTGTGAGAGAAACTCCTTCTCTAGAAAGGATCCGAATTTAGCAACAAGAATTTTGCCCTCAGATCTGTGATAGAAGGTGTACCCAATAGTCTCTTTTGAGTATCCTATGAAGACACATTTCTCCGATTTGGGATCGAGCTTATCTGGTTGAAGTTTCGTCACATAAGCATCGCAGCACCAAACTTTAAGAAACGACAACTTTGGTTTCTTGCCAAACCATAGTTCATAAGGTGTCGTCTCTACGGATTTTGATGGTGCCCTATTTAACGTGAATGCGCGTGTCTCTAAAGCATAACCCCAAAATGATAGCGGTAAATCAGTAAGAGTCATCATAGATCGCACCATATCTAGTAAAGTACGATTACGACGTTCGGACACACCATTTCGTTGTGGTGTTCCGGGTGGCGTGAGTTGCGAAACTATTCCGTATTGATTCATATGTAAACCAAACTCGTAACTCAAATATTCTCCTCCACGATCAGATCGTAGAAATTTTATTTTCTTGTTACGGTGATTTTCCACTTCACTCTGAAATTCTTTGAACTTCTCAAATGTTTCAGACTTGTGTTTCATCAAGTAGATATACCAATATCTGCTTAAATCATCAGTGAAGGTGAGAAAATAACGATATCCTCCACGAGCCTCAACATTCATTGGACCACATACATCTGTATGTGTGATTTCCCTCAAATCTGTTGCTCTCTCCATAGTTCCGGAGAACGGCGTTTTAGTCATCTTTCCCATGAGGCACGGTTCGCAAGTACCAAGTGATTCATAATCAAGTGATTCCAAAAGTCCATCGGTATGGAGTTTCTTCATGCGTTTTACACCGATATGACCTAAACGGCAGTGCCACAAATAAGTTGCACTATCATTATCAACTCTGCATCTTTTGGCTTCAACATTATGAATATGTGTATCACTACTATCGACATTCAATAAAAATAGACCACTCTTCAAGGGTGCATGACCATAAAAGATATTACTCATATAAATAGAACAACCATTATTCTCTGATTTAAATGAATAACCGTCTCACATCAAAGAAGATCCAGATATAATATTCATGCTCAACGCTGGCACCAAATAACAATTATTTAGGTATAATACTAATCCCGATGGTAGACGTATAGGTAGCGTGCCGAACACGATCACATCGACTTTGGAACCATTTCCCACGCGCATCGTCACCTCGTCCTTACACAATCTTCGCTTAATCCGCAGTCCCTGTTACGAGTTGCAAATATTAGCAATAGAACCAGTATCAAATACCTAGGTGCTACTACGAGCATTAGTAAGGTACACATCAATAACATGTATATAAAATATACCTTTGTTCACTTTGCCATCCTTCTTATCCGCCAAATACTTGGGGCAGTTCCGCTTCCAGTGTCCAGTCTGCTTGCAGTAGAAGCACTCAGTTTCAGGCTTTGGTCCAGACTTAGGTTTCTTCTCCTGAGCAGCAACTTGCTTGCTGTTCTTTTGAAGTTCCCCTTCTTATTCCCTTTGCCTTCTTATTGAAACTGGTGGTCTTATTGACCATCAACACTTGATGCTCCTTCTTGATTTCTACCTCCGCAGCTTTTAGCATTGCGAAGAGCTCGGGAATAGTCTTGTCCATCCCTTGCATATTATAGTTCATCACGAAGCTCTTGTACCTTGGTGGCAGTGATTGAAGAATTATGTCAATGACACTATCATCAGGAAGATTAACTCCCAGTTGAATCAAGTGATTATTATACCCAGACATTTTGAGTATATGTTCGCTGAAAGAACTATTCTCCTCCATCTTACAGCTATAGAACTTATTGGAGACTTCATATCTCTCAATCCGGGCATTTGCTTGAAATATTAACTTCAACTCCTGGAACATCTCATATGCTCCATGACGTTCAAAATGTCGTTGAAGACCCGGTTCTAAACCGTAAAGCATGGCACACTGAACTATCGAGTAGTCATCAACTTTTCTCTGCCAGACGTTCTTAACGTCGTCAGTTGCATCTGCAGCAGGCCTGGCACCCAGCGGTGCTTCCAGGACGTAATTCTTCTATGCACCAATGAGGATAATGCTTAGGTTACGGACCCAGTCCGTGTAACTGCTACCATCATCTTTCAACTTAGCTTTCTCAAGGAACGCATTAAAATTCAACGGAACAACAGCATGAGCCATGTATCTACAACAAACATAGATAAGCAAAATACTATCAGGCACTAAGTTCATGACAAATTTAAGTTCAATTAATCATATTACTTGAGAACTCCCACTTAGACAGACATCTCTCTAGTCATCTAAGTGATCACGTGATCCAAATCAACTAAACCATGTCTGATCATCACGTGAGATGGAGTAGTTCCAATGTGAACATCACTATGTTGATCATATCTACTATATGATTCACATTTGACCTTTCGGTCTCCGTGTTCCGAGGCCATATCTGTATATGCTAGGCTCGACAAGTTTAACCTGAGTATTCCGCGTGTGCAACTGTTTTGCACCCGTTGTATTTGAACGTAGAGCCTATCACACCCAATCATCACGTGGTGTCTCAACACGAAGAACTTTCGCAACGGTGCATACTCAGGGAGAACACTTCTTGATAATTAGTGAGAGATCATCTTAAAATGCTATCGTCAAACAAAGCAAGATAAGATGCATAAAGGATAAACATCACATGCAATCAATATAAGTGATATGATATGGCCATCATCATCTTGTGCTTGTGATCTCCATCTTCGAAGCACCGTCGTGATCACCATCGTCACCGGCGCGACACCTTGATCTCCATCATAGCATCGTTGTCGTTACGCCATCCATTGCTTCTACGACTATCGCTACCGCTTAGTGATAAAGTAAAGCAATTACAGGGCATTTGCATTTCATACAATAAAGCGACAACCATATGGCTCCTGCCAGTTGCCTATAATTCGGTTACAAAACATGATCATCTCATACAATAAAAATAGCATCACGTCTTGACCATATCACATCACAACATGCCCTGCAAAAACAAGTTAGACATCCTCTACTTTGTTGTTGCAAGTTTTACGTGGCTGCTACGGGCTTAGCAAGAACCGTTCTTACCTACGCATCAAAACCATAACGATAGTTTGTCAAGTTGGTGTTGTTTTAACCTTCACAAGGACTGGGCATAGCCACACACGGTTCAACTAAAGTTGGAGAAACTGACACCCGCCAGCCACCTGTGTGCAAAGCACGTCGGTAGAACCAGTCTCGCGTAAGCGTACGCGTAATGTCGGTCCGGGCCGCTTCATCCAACGATACCGCCGAACCAAAGTATGACATGATGGTAAGCAGTATGACTTGTATCGCCCACAACTCACTTGTGTTCTACTCGTGCATATAACATCTACGCATAAAACCTGGCTCGGATGCCACTGTTGGGGAACGTAGTAATTTCAAAAAATTTCCTACGCACACGCAAGATCATGGTGATGCATAGCAACGAGAGGGGAGAGTGTTGTCCACGTACCCTCATAGACCGAAAGCGGAAGCGTTATACCAACGTGGATGATGTAGTCGTACATCTTGACGGGCCGACCGATCCAAGTACCGAACGTACGGCACCTCCGAGTTCAGCACACGTTCAGCTCGATGACGATCCCCGGACTCCGATCCAGCAGGGTGTCGGGGATGAGTTCCGTCAGCACGACGGTGTGGTGACGATGATGATGCTCTACCGATGCAGGGCTTCGCCTATGCACCGCTACGATATGACCGAGGTGGAATATGGTGGAAGGGGGCACCGCACACGGCTAAGGAACGATCACGGAGATCAACTTGTGTGTCTTGGGGTGCCCCCTCGCCCCCGTATATAAAGGAGGGAGGGGAGGTGCAGCCGGCCCCCTTGGGGTGCGCCTGGAGGAGTCCTTCTCCCACTGGGAGTAGGACTCCCCCTTCTTGCCTTGTTGGAGAAGGAAAGGGGGAAGGGAAAAGAGGAAAGGGGGGCGCCGCCCGCCCCCTTCTTTGTCCTATTCGGACTAGGGGGGGAGGGGGCGCGCGGCCTGCCCTGGCTGGCCCTCCTCTTCTTATTGGGGAACGTAGTGATTTCAAAAAATTTCCTACGCACACGCAAGATCATGGTGATGCATAGCAACGAGAGGGGAGAGTGTTGTCCACGTACCCTCGTAGACCGTAAGCGGAAGCGTTATATCAACGCGGTTGATGTAGTCGAATGTCTTCACGATCCGACCGATCCAAGCATCGAAAGCACGGCACCTCCGAGTTCTACACACGTACGGCTCGGTGACGTCGTCGCCTTCTCGATCCACCAAGAGGGGCGAAGTAGTAGATGAGTTCCGGCAGCACGACGGCGTGGTGACAGTGTTGGTGAAGAACAATCTTCGTAGGGCTTCGCCTAAGCACTACGAAAACTATGATGGAGGATAAACTAGAGGAGACGGGGTTGCCGGCACACGGCTTGGTGTTTCTTGATGTGCCTTGGGTGCTAGCCTACCCCTCTATTTTTATGTTGAGCCTTGGGGTCGAAACTTGGAGTAAAATCCTCCACAAAGTCGGTTTCACCCGAAAGGCAAGAGTCCTTCTCGGACTCCAGGGCCAGATGCCAGGGTTCCCGGCGTCTGGAACTAGACGCCAGGGACCCTGGCGTCTTGCCCCTGGACTCCGCAAAACTTCCTTTTGCGCTTTCCAGAAACCTCGTGGGCTTTCCCCTTTGGCCCAGATAAAGTGTTCTCATGCCCAAACATTTCGGGAAACATCCGGAACCCCTTCCGATGGATTCCAGAACCTTTCCGGAGATCAAACACTACTATCCACATATCAATATTTACTTCCGAACCATTCTGGAGTTCCTCGTCATTTCCGTGATCTCATCCAAAACTCCGAACAACATTCGGTCACCAACATACATAACTCATAGTACTATATCGTCAACAAACGTTAAGCGTGCGGACCCTACGGGTTCGAGCACTATGTAGACATGACCGAGACACCTCTCTTGTCAATAACCAATAACGGGACCTGGATGCCCATATTGGCTCCTACATATTCTACGAAGATCTTTATCGGTCAGACCGCATAACAACATACATTGTTCCCTTTGTCATCGGTATGTTACTTGCCCGAGATTCGATCGTCGGTATCTCAATACCTAGTTCAATCTCGTTACCGGTAAGTCTCTTTACTCGTTCCGTAATACATCATCCCGCAACTAACTCATTAGTTACAATACTTGCAAGGCTTATAGTGATGTGCATTACTGAGTGGTCCCAGAGATACCTCTCCGACAATCGAAGTGACAAATCCTAATCTCGAAATACGCCAACCCAACAAGTACCTTCAGAGACACCTGTAGAGCACCTTTATAATCACCCAGTTACGTTGTGATGTTTGGTAGCACACAAAGTGTTCCTCGGTAAACGGGAGTTGCATAATCTCATGGTCATAGGAACATGTATAAGTCATGAAGAAAGCAATAGCAACATACTAAATGATCAAGTTCTAAGCTAACGGAATGGGTCATGTCAATCACAGCATTCTCCTAATGATGTGATCCTGTTAATCAAATAACAACTCTTTGTCCATGGTTAGGAAACATAACCATCTTTGATTAACGAGCTAGTCAAGTAGAGGCATACTAGTGACACTCTGTTTGTCTGTGTATTGACACATGTATTATGTTTCCAGTTAATACAATTGTAGCATGAATAATAAACATTTATCATGATATAAGGAAATAAATAATAACTTTATTATTGCCTCTAGGGTATATTTCCTTCAGTCTCCCACTTGCACTAGAGTCAATAATCTAGATCACATCGCCATGTGATTTAACATCAATAGTTCACATCACCATGTGATTAACACCCCTAGTTCACATCGTTGTGTGATCAAGACCCAAAGGGTTTACTAGAGTCAATAATCTAGTTCACATCGCTATGTGATTAGCACCCAAAGAGTACTAATGTGTGATCATGTTTTGCTTATGAGATAATTTTAGTCAATGGGTCTGTCACATTGAGATCCGTAAGTATTTTGCAAATTTCTATGTCAACAATGCTCTGCACGGAGCTACTCTAGCTAATTACTCCCACTTTCAATATGTATGCAGATTGAGACTTAGAGTCATTTGGATTAGTGTCAAAACTTGCATTGACGTAACCCTTTACGATGAACCTTTTGTCACCTCCATAATCGAGAAATATATCCTTATTCCACTAGGGATAATTTTTGACCGCTGTCCAATGATCTACTCCTAGATCACTATTGTACTCGCTTGCTAAACATAGTGTAGGGTATACAATAGTTCTGGTACACAGCATGGCATACTTTATAGAACCTATGACTGAGGCATAGGGAATGACGTGGTCGGGCTTTGAGTCTTTACTCAACTTCACACCTTGTAACACAGGCAAGAACTATTTCTTTGACTATTCTATTTTGAACTACTTCAAAATCTTGTCAAGGTATGTACTCATCGAAAAAACTTATCAAGCGTTTTGATCTATCTCTATAGATCTTGATGCTCAATATGTAAGCAGCTCCACCGAGGTCTTTCTTTGAAAAACTCCTTTCAAACACTACTTTATGCTTTGCAGAATAATTCTACATTATTTCCAATCAACAATATATCATTCACATATACTTATCAGAAATGCTGTAGTGCTCCCACTCACTTTCTTGTAAATACAGGCTTCACCGTAAGTCTGTATAAAACTATATGCTTTGATCAACTCATCAAAGTGTAAATTCCAACTCCGAGATGCTTGCACCAGTCCATAGATGGATCGCTGGAGCTTGCACTTTTTTTTAACACCTTTAGGATCGACAAAACCTTCTGGTTGCATCATATACAACTCTGCTTTAATAAATCCATTAAGGAATGCAGTTTTGTTTATCCATTTACCAAATTTCATAAAATGCGGCAATTGCTAACATGATTCGGACAGACTTAAGCATAGATACGAGTGAGAAACTCTCATCGTAGTCAACACCTTGAACTTGTCGAAAACCTTTTGCGACAATTCTAGCTTTGTAGATAGTAACACTACTATCAGCGTCCGTCTTCCTCTTGAAGATCCATTTAATCTCAATGGCTCGCCGATCATTGGGCAAGTCAATCAAAGTCCATACTTTGTTCTCATACATGGATCCCATCTCAAATTTCATGGCCACAAGCCATTTTGCGGAATCTGGGCTCATCATCGCTTCCTCATAGTTCGTAGGTTTGTCATGGTCAAGTAACATGACCTCCAGAACAGGATTACCGTACCACTCTAGTTTACCTACGAGGTTCGGTAGTAACTTGATCTGAAGTTACATGATCATCATCATTAGCTTCCTCACTAATTGGTGTAGTAGTCACAGGAACAGATTTCTGTGATGAACTACTTTCCAATAAGGGAGAAGGTACAATTGCCTTATCAAGTTCTACTTTCCTCCCACTCACTTCTTTCGAGAGAAACTCCTTTTCTAGAAAGGATCCATTCTTAGCAACGAATGTCTTGCCTTCGTATCTGTGATAGAAGGTGTAGCCAACAGTCTCCTTTGGGTATCCTATGAAGGCATATTTCTCCGATTTGGGTTTGAGCTTATCAGGATGAAACTTTTTCATATAAGCATCACAACCCCAAACTTGAAGAAACGACAACTTTGGTTTCTTGCCAAACCACAGTTCAGATTGTGTCGTCTCAACGGACTTAGATGGTGCCCTTTTTAACGTGAATGCGGCTGTCTTTAATGCATAACCCCAAAAACGATAGTGGTAAATTGGTAAGAAAAATCATAGATTGCACTATATACAATAAAGTATGGTTATGACGTTTGGACACACCATTATGCTGTGGTGTTCCAGGTGGCATGAGTAGTGAAACTATTTCACATTGTTTTAACTGAAGACCAAACTCGTAACTCTAATACTCTTCTCCACGATCAGATCATAGAAACTTTATTTTCTTGTTACGATGATTTTCCACTTCACTCTGAAATTATATGAACTTTTCAAATGTTTCAGACTTCTATTTCATTAAGTAGATATACCCATATCTGCTCAAATCATCTGTGAAGGTCAGAAAATAATGATACCCGCTGCAAGCCTTAATATTCATCGGACGACATACATCAGTATGTATGATTTCCAACAAATCTGTTGCTTGCTCCATTGTTCCGGAGAACGGCGTTTTAGTCATCTTGCCCAAGAGACATGGTTCGCAAGCATCAAGTGATTCATAATCAAGTGATTCCAAAATCCCATCAGCATGGAGTTTCTTTATGCGCTTTACACCGATATGACTTAAACGGCAGTGCCACAAATAAGTTGCACTATCATTATTAACTTTGCATCTTTTGGCTTCAATATTATGAATATGTGTATCACTACAATCGAGATCCAACAAACCATTTTCGTTGGTGTGTATGACCATAGAAGGTTTTATTCATGTAAATAGAACAACAATTGTTCTCTAACTTAAATGAACAACCGTATTGCAATAAACATGATCAAATCATATTCATGCTCAACGAAAACACCAAATAACACTTATTTAGTTTCAACACTAATCCGGAAAGTATAGGGAGTGTGCGATGATGATCATATCATTCTTGGAACTACTTCCAACACACATCGTCACTTCACCCTTAACTAGTCTCTATTCATTCTGGAACTCCCGTTTCGAGTTACTACTCTTAGCAACTAAACTAGTATCAAATACCGCGGGGTTGCTATAAACACTAGTAAAGTACACATCAATAACATGTATATCAAATATACCTTTGTTCACTTTGCCATCCTTCTTATCCGCCAAATACTTGGGGCAGTTCTGCTTCCAGTGACCAGTTCCTTTGCAGTAGAAGCACTCAGTCTCAGGCTTAGGTCCAGACTTGGGCTTCTTCACTTGAGCAGCACCTCGCTTGCCGTTCTTCTTGAAGTTCCCCTTCTTCCCTTTGCCCTTTTATTGAAACTAGTGGTCTTGTCAACCATCAACACTTGAGGATTTTCTTGATTTCTACCTTCATCGATTTCAGCATCACGAAGAGCTTGGGAATTACTTTCGTCGTCCCTTGCATATTATAGTTCATCACGAAGTTCTACTAACTTGGTGATGGTGACTAGAGAATTCTGTCAGTCACTATTTTATCTGGAAGATTAACTCCCACTTGATTCAAGCGATTGTAGTACCCAGACAATCTGAGCACATGCTCACTGCTTGAGCTATTCTCCTCCATGTTTTAGCTATAGAACTTGTTGGAGACTTCATATCTCTCAACTCGGGTATTTGCTTGAAATATTAACTTCAACTCCTGGAACATCTCATATGGTCCATGACGTTCAAAACGTCTTTGAAGTCCCGATTCTAAGTCGTTAAGCATGGTGCACTAAACTATGAAGTAGTCATCATATTGAGCTAGCCAAACGTTCATAACGTCTGCATTTGCTCCTGCAACAGGTCGGTCACCTAGCGGTGCATCAAGGACATAATTCTTCTGTACAGCAATGAGGATAGTCCTCAGATCACGGATCCAATCCGCATCATTGCTACTAACATCTTTCAACATAGTTTTTCTCTAGGAACATATCAAAATAAACATAGGGAAGCAACAACGCGAGCTATTGATCTACAACATAGATATGCTAATACTACCAGGACTAAGTTCATGATAAATTCAAGTTCAATTAATCATATTACTTAAGAACTCCCACTTAGATAGACATCCCTCTAATCCTCTAAGTGATCAGGTGATCCAAATCAACTAAACCATAACCGATCATCACGTGAAATGGAGTAGCTTTCAATGGTGAACATCACTATGTTGATCATATCTACTATATGATTCACGCTCGACCTTTCGGTCTCAGTGTTCCGAGGCCATATCTGCATATGCTAGGCTCGTCAAGTTTAACCTGAGTATTCTGCGTGTGCAAAACTGGCTTGCACCCGTTGTAGATGGACGCAGAGCTTATCACACCCGATCATCTCGTGGTGTCTGGGCACGAAGAACTTTGGCAACGGTGCATACTCAGGGAGAACACTTTTATCTTGAAATTTAGTGAGAGATCATCTTATAATGCTACCGTCAATCAAAGCAGGATAAGATGCATAAGAGATAAACATCACATGCAATCAATATAAGTGATATGATATGGCCATCATCATCTTGTGCTTGTGATCTCCATCTCCGAAGCACCTCCATGATCGCCATCGTCACCGGCGCGACACCTTGATCTCCGTCGTAGCATCGTTGTCGTCTCGCCAATATTATGCTTCTACGACTATTGCTACCGCTTAGTGATAAAGTAAAGCGTTACAGGGCGATTGCATTGCATACAATAAAGCAACAACCATATGGCTCCTGCCAGTTGCCGATAACTCGGTTACAAAACATGATCATCTCATACAATAAAATATAGCATCACGTCTTGACCATATCACATCACAACATGCCCTACAAAAACAAGTTACACGTCCTCTATTTTGTTGTTGCAAGTTTTACGTGGCTGCTACGGGCTTAGCAAGAACCGTTCTTACGTACGCATCAGAACCACAACGATAGTTTGTCAAGTTGGTGCTGTTTTAACCTTCGCAAGGACCGGGCGTAGCCACACTCGGTTCAACTAAAGTTGGAGAAACTGACACTCACTAGTCACCTGTGTGCATAGCACGGTGATAAAACTAGTCTCGCGTAAGCGTACACGTAATGTCGGTCCGGACCGCTTCATCCAACAATGCCGCCGAACCAAAGTATGACATGCTGGTAAGCAGTATGACTTATATCGCCCACAACTCACTTGTGTTCTACTCGTGCATATGACATCTACGCATAAAACCAGGCTCGGATGCCACTATTTGGGAACGTAGTAATTTCAAAAAAATTCCTACGCACACGCAAGATCATGGTGATGCATAGCAATGAGAGGGGAGAGTGTTGTCCACGTACCCTCATAGATCGTAAGCCGAAGAGTTATATAAACGCGGTTGATGTAGTCGAACATCTTCACGATCCGACCGATCCAAGCACCGAAAGCTCGGCACCTCCGAGTTCTACACACGTACGGCTCGGTGACGTCCTCGCCTTCTCGATCCAGCAAGAGGCGCGAAGTAGTAGATGAGTTCCGGCAGCACGACGGCGTGGTGACGGTGTTGGTGAAGAACAATCTTCGTAGGGCTCCACCTAAGCAATACGAAAACTATGATGGAAGATAATCTAGAGGAGACGGGGTTGCCGGCACACGGCTTGGTGTTTCTTGATGTGTCTTGGGTGCTAGCCCTACCCCTCTATTTATATGTTGAGCCTTGGGGTCGAAACTTGGAGTAAAAGCCTCCACAAAGTCGGTTTCACCCGAAAGGCAAGAGTCCTTCTCGGACTCCAAGGCCAGACGCCAGGGACCCTGGTATCTGGCCCCTGGACTCCGCAAAACTTCCTTTTGCGCTTTCCAAAAACCTCGTGGGCTTTTCCCCTTTGGCCCAGATAAAGTGTTCTCGTGCCCAAACATTTCGGGAAACATCCGGAACTCCTTCCGATGGATTTCGTAACCTTTCCGGAGATCAAACACTACTATCCACATATCAATATTTACTTCCGGACCATTCCGGAGTTCCTCGTCATTTCCGTGATCTCATCAACTCCGAACAACATTCGGTCACCAACATACATAACTCATAGTACTATATCGTCAACGAACGTTAAGCGTGCGGACCCTACGGGTTCGAGAACTATGTAGACATGACCGAGACACATCTCTTGTCAATAACCAATAGCGGGACCTGGATGCCCATATTGGCTCCTACATATTCTACGAAGATCTTTATCGGCCAGACCGCATAACAACATACGTTGTTCCCTTTGTCATCGGTATGTTACTTGCCCGAGATTCGATCGTCGGTATCTCAATACCTAGTTCAATCTCGTTACCGGCAAGTCTCTTTACTCGTACCGTAATACATCATCCCGCAACTAACTCATTAGTTACAATGCTTGCAAGGCTTATAGTGATGTGCATTACTGAGTGGGCCTAGAGATACCTCTCCGACAATCGGAGTGACAAATCCTAATCTCGAAATACACCAACCCAACAAGTACCTTCGGAGACACCTGTAGAGCACCTTTATAATCACTCAGTTACGTTGTGACGTTTGGTAGCACCCAAAGTGTTCCTCCGGTAAACGGGAGTTGCATAATCTCATAGTCATAGGAACATGTATAAGTCATGAAGAAAGCAATAGCAACATACTAAAACAATCAAGTGCTAAGCTAACGGAATGGGTCATGTCAATCACAGCATTCTCCTAATGATGTGATCCTGTTAATCAGATAATAACTCTTTGTCCATGGTTAGGAAACATAACCATGTTTGATTAACGAGCTAGTCAAGTAGAGGCATACTAGTGACACTCTGTTTTTCTATGTATTCACACATGTATTATGTTTCCCGTTAATACAATTCTAGCATGAATAATAAACATTTATCCTGATATAAGGAAATAAATAATAACTTTATTATTGCCTCTAGGGCATATTTCTTTCACTTCTCCCTTAGGGTCCATGAAGGCCCATAGACCCCCGGGGGGGTTCCGGTAACCCCCCGGTACTCTGGTAAAATCTCGATTTCATCCGGAATGATTCCAATATCCAAATATAGGCTTCCAATATATCAATATTTATGTCTTGACCATTTCGAGACTCCTCGTCATGTCCATGATCACATCCAGGACTCTGAACAATCTTCGGTACATCAAAATATATAAACTCATAATGAAACTGTCATCGTAACGTTAAGCGTGCGGACCCTACGGGTTCGAGAACTATGTAGACATGAACTAGAACTGTTTCCGGTCAATAACCAATAGCGGAACCTGGATGCTCATATTGGTTCCCACATATTCTACGAAGAACTTTATCGGTGAAACCGCATAACAACATACATTGTTCCCTTTGTCATCGGTATGTTACTTGCCCGAGATTCGATCGTCGGTATCCAATACCTAGTTCAATCTCGTTATCAGCAAGTCTCTTTACTCGTTTCGTAATACATCATCTCAGAACTAACTCATTAGTTGCAATGCTTGCAAGGCTTAAGTGATGTGCATTACCGAGAGGGCCCAGAGATACCTCTCCGACAATCGGAGTGACAAATCCTAATCTCGAAATACGCCAACCCAACATGTACCTTCGGAGACACCTGTAGAGCTCCTTTATAATCACCCAGTTACGTTGTGACATTTGGTAGCACACAAAGTGTTCCTCCGGTAAACGGGAGTTGCATAATCTCATAGTTGTAGGAACTCTATATAAGTCATGAAGAAAGCAATAGCAACATACTAAACGATCAAGTGCTAGGCTAACGGAATGGGTCAAGTCAATCACATCATTCTCCTAATGATGTGATCCCGTTAATCAAATGACAACACATGTCTATGGTCAGGAAACATAACCATCTTTGATTAATGACCTAGTCAAGTAGAGGCATACTAGTGACATTGTGTTTGTCTATGTATTCGCACATGTATCATGTTTCCGGGTGATACAATTATAGCGTGAATAATAAACATTTATCATGATATTAGGAAATAAATAATAACTTTATTATTGCCTCTAGGGCATATTTCCTTCAGAGGGGCCGGGGCGCCGGACGTCAGCGTATCTGTGCTGGAGGTCAGTGGTAGATATGCCACCAACCCATGTGCAAATCCAGTGCCGCCGCCGTCGCCAGGAAGCTCGCCTCCGACCTCGCATGGAAGAAGATACTGGGAGTAAGTGCGGTTTATGATTCTATATGTGCCTGTGTGTGTATTAATTTCTAGCGAGACACACAATGATCATAGTAACTAAATGATATGTGTTGTGTAGCTATTTCTAAATAGAATAGCACCTGAACTTGCTTTGCTTGTACTATTTGTCAAACAGCAAGAAAACAGGGGATCAACAGGTGTGTGTGTGTGTGTGTATTTATTAGGCTGTATGCATAGTGTCAGAAGAAAACAAATTTCGTTCTCTGCAGGCAGCAAAAAAAATCTTAAAATAGAGATGGGGGAAATAGAGCGGACACATTACATGTATACTATACCATTATTCAGCATTTCATGTCTATGATCGAACAATGAGCACTAATTCGGTAATTCATGTCATGCACAACAGATACAAGCAATGACAGATCCTTAAACTGTCAGAACTCTTGAGCAAACATGACAAAGCATTTAAGGTGCCAGGTTTTAGAGGTGCAATAGCAAAAATTGAACACGACAAAGAATTTAAGGTGCCAGGTTTGAGAGGTGCAATAGCGTCACCTCAGAAGAATGTGGGCCTTGACGTCCAGGATGGTGCAGTACATGAAGCGCTCTAGGTTGGTCGTCTGCCACCCGCCCTCAACCCTCTGCGAGTGAAGTTTGGAGCAGGGCTAGAACGGCCCATGTTATTTTTTGCCCTCGTCCAACAAATACCGGCAGGAACTCTTCACGTTCAGTGGATGAATCATTTTATCCTATTTCAAAATACTAATCAAAACCTGATTCTTCTTACAATGACATGCCACATTTAAGTTATGCTTCAATTAATCCTACCGCAATAAAACTAACCCAATAGTATATATTAAAATATTTCAGGTTTCAACACATGGACCATGGCAATAAAAAAATTCAGGTTTCAACACATGGACCATGGCAATCTGTGGTAAAATAGGGGAAATGCTCATAACTATGTATTGGTCATAGTTTAGGATATGAAAATTTTGCTTTGCAATCATCTGTATGGCTGCATTGAGTAATGGCTAATTTTGATATCCTGCAATATAGATCCTTATAAGCAGGATAGATACTTCTTTCTGGAACAAAAATTAATCAAACACTGTCGTATATTTAGGAACCATACAAATCTAAAAAGTATGCGGCATAGTATATATATGCATCAAATGAAGTCTCTTTCCCTACAGGATGATATTCCTATCTACAAACCGAAGGAGGCCTAAACAATAACTCAATTTTGAGGCATCACTACAGAGCGCCGGCGACCGGAGATGGCGCCATCTCTGCTAGCTAAGTAAGCATCCAATACAAAAATGAGCTGATCACAAACACAGATAGTTTCAATACCCAAATATGTATCGCCATAACTCTAGTTCTCCAAACTGAGGAACCAACAAAGCCTATCTTTCATTTCAGGAATACTTCAAGGTGAATATGAAACTCCAAGGCTTACATTTGCAGTAAATTTCACAACTATATTCTTTCTGCTAAGATGTCATCTATAATCGTATAAGAAAACTGCGTGAAAAGGTAAAAACAATGATAAGTTTATACGAGTTAGATAATGTGCCTCGTTGATTTGCATTCCTTAAATCCATTGCCATGGAAGTAGCTGATGCACTCAACCTGTTTTTCAGGATGATCCATCACCTGAAGAAAAGTGAGAACACATTAATAATTTGAAGGTCTTAAGCTACATCTGCGTAATAAATTGTAGACTTAAACCAATGTTTTTCTTTGAAAGGGTAACAGGGATATGCCTCAAAGCTAATTATCCACAATACATTTATTCTGCAAAAACTAATAAATAAATACCAGTGTATCAGCAAACAATATATCTTTGGTTAGGATCGTAATATAGAATGGTGCAGTTTACTATCCGGCCCTGATTCAGAAATCAAAGCATATGTGTGCGTGAAAAACAATGGCATGTTTATCTTGCAAGATGTGTGGGAATCCCACAATAATCAAATGCCTAAAGGATCTGGATCCAGTGTCAGCAAGCCCCTGAGATGATGGACACGGTGAAAACAAAATTGAGCACCATAGAAAACTTAGGAATAAGGCAACAGGGGAAAAGGCTAGACCGGAGCACTGGACCTAGGCGATGACTACGAACCTGACGGTTGTGGTGGATGACGAGGACCTCCTCCTCCTACTTGATGTGGTGATGTAGGACAAGGGCCACCCCTGCTCCTCCACAAGCACCACAAGACCAGGCCACCCTTGCTCTCCGGCGGCGGCGACCTGTGCCGATCCGGAACCACGACACACCTCTCCAACTGCGACGACCTGCGCCGATCCGCAACCACGCCCCACGGCAGCTGCAACGGGCCGTACACTCCTCATGCCTCACGACTAGCGCGCTGGCGCCGATGGGGAGGGGAGACGAGCCTACGGGGAGAGGCACGACCAGCGCGCTGGCGCCAACGAGGAGAGGAGAGGAGCCAAGGGGGAGCGCAGAGGAGCCGACGGCCATGGCCTCCTCCTCCTCACGCGTTTTTCCTCTCCCTCTCCTCACTCTCTGCACGTCGCGACCCACACACTCGCGCCGACAGGGAGAGGAGAGGACCCGACGGCGGCAAGAGGGGATGAGGGTAGCGGGAGGAAGAAGAGGCCAGGAGGTAGGGTGCGGCACAGGGCAGAGGAGAGCGGCGACGGCGGCAGTAGGCGGATCCGGCACGGGGCGGAGAAGAGGGGTGGCGGCGGCAAGGGGGGATCGGGGGGACGCGGGGGCGGGCGACGGCTAGGTTTCTCCATTGCAACGGACACAGTTTTATACACCTGTACTTGCCTGTATGAAATTATGAAAATGCCCTTGGTGGGGCATGAAAATTACAGACGGTGGCAGCAGAACATTTATAGAGCGCCGTGGAGGCAATGGTTCTTCCTAGGAACCTTATTATGACTCTATATGAATGCCTCCAGCGGTGTACCGGGATATGCAATGATTCAAGAGTGACATGTATGAAAGAATTATGAACGGTGGCTTTGCCACAAATACGATGTCAACTACATGATCATGCTAGCAATATGACAATGATGGAGCGTGTCATAACAAACGCAATGGTGGAAAGTTGCATGGCAATATATCTAGGAATGGCTATGGAAATGCCATGATAGGTAGGTATGGTGGCTGTTTTGAGGAAGATATATGGTGGGTGTATGATACCGGCGAAAAGAGCGCGGTATTAGAGAGGCTAGCAATGAAGGATGGGAAAAAGTGCGTATAATCCATGGACTCAACATTAGTCATAAAGAACTCACGTACTTATTGCAAAAATCTAGAAGTTATCAAAGCAAAGTATTACGCGCATGCTCCTAGGGGGATAGGTTGGTAGGAAAAGACCATCGCTCGTCCCCGACCGCCACTCATAAGGAAGACAATCAATAAATAAATCATGCTCCGAGCTCATCACATAACGGTTCACCATACGTGCATGCTACGGGAATCACAAACTTTAACACAAGTATTTGTCAAATTTACAACTACTCAACTAGCATGACTCTAATATCACCATCTTCATGTCTCAAAACAATTATCAAGCATCAAACTTTTCTTAGTATTCAACGCACTCAAAAGGAAGTTTTACATATCTTGAATACCAAGAATATTAATATTAAGAAAATTACCATGTTACTAATGTCTCTCAAAATGATCTAAGTGAAGCATGAGAGATCAATAGTTTCTTTAAAACAAATCCACCACCATGCTCTAAAAGATATAAGTGAAGCACTAGAGCAAAATTATCACGCTCAAAAAGATATAAGTGAAACACATAGAGTATTCTATCAAATACCAATTCATGTATGGATCTCTCAAAAGGTGTGTACATCAAGGATGATTGTGGTAAACTAACAAACAAAGACACAGTAATACAAGACGCTCCAAGCAAAACACATATCATGTGGTGAATAAAAATATAGCTCCAAGTAAATTACCGATGGAAGTAGACGAAAGAGGGGATGCCTTCCGGGGCATCCCCAAGCTTTGACTTTTTGGTGTCCTTGGATAATCTTGGGGGTGGCATGGGCATCCCCAAGCTTAGTATCTTGCCACTCCTTGTTCCATAATCCATCAAAGGAATCTACCCAAAACTTGAAAACTTCACAACACAAAACTCAATAGAAATCTCGTGAGCTCCGTTAGAGAAAGAAAACAAAAGACTACTTCAAGGTACTGTAATGAACTCATTCTTTATTTATATTGGTGTTAAACCTACTGTATTCCAACTTCTCTATGGATTATAAACTAATTTACTAGCCATAGAATCATCAAAATAAGCATAAAACACATGAAAAACATAATCTGTCAAAAATAGAACAGTCTGTAGAAATCTGGAACTAATGCAAACTTATGGAACTCCAAAAATTCTACAAAAATAGGAAGACCTAGACAATTTGTTTAATGATCAGCAGCAATTGGAATCAGTAATTTATCTCGTCCTGGTGATTGTTAACAATTGTTTTCGTGAACAGAAAGATTCTGGAAATTACAGCAAGATCAAATAACTATCATCCCAGAAGATCCTATAGGTCTAACTTGGCACAAACACTAACTAATAGATAAAACCACATCTAACCAGAGGCAAGATTGATTATTTATTCCTAAACAGAAACAAAAACAAACAATTGCCTCCCAACAAGCGCTATCGTTTAACGCCCCTAGCCAGGCATAAAGGCAAGGATAGATTTAAGTATTGCCATCTTTGAGAGGCAATCCATAAGTGGCTCTCATGATAGATTCATATGGCAATTTTATTTTCTTTCTAGGGAAGTGTTCCATCCCCTTCTTTAATGGAAATTGGAATCTAATATTTCCTTCCTTCATATCAATAATTGCACCAATCGTTCTAAGGAAAGGTCTACCAAGAATAATAGGACATGAAGGATTGCAATATATATCAAGAACGATAAAATCTACGGGCACATAATTCCTATTTGCAACAATAAGAACATCATTAATTCTTCCCATAGGTTTTTAATAGTGGAATCCGCAAGATGCAAGTTTAGAGAGCAATCATCAAAGTCACGGAAATCTAGCAAATCACACAAGGTTTTGGGGATAGTGGAGACACTAGCACCCAAATCACATAAAGCATGGAACTCATAATCTTTAATTTTCATTTTAATAGTAGGTTCCCTCACATCATAGAGCTTTCTAGGGATAGAAACTCAACTCATGTTTTTCTTCATAAGATTGCATCAAGGCATCAACAATGTGTTCGGTAAAGGCCTTATTTTGACTATAAGCATGAGGAGAATTTAGCACGGATTGCAACAAGGAAATACAATCAATTAAAGAGCAATTTTCATAATTAAATTCCTTGAGATCCAATATAGTGGGTTTAGCAACATCTAGGTTTTTATTTCTTTCTATCCCACTTTTATCAATTTCATGATCATCCTAGCGGTTCTTTCCTTGCACTCATCAATGGAAATGCAGCAAAGTAGCGTAAGTATTTCCCTCAGTTTTTGAGAACCAAGGTATCAATCTAGTAGGAGGCCACGCACAAGTCCCTCGTACCTGCACAAAACAATAGCAAAATGTTCAAGATGGAGACATAGATATTTGTAAAGTACATACGGACCTGAATGTAGCAGACCCGTTGACTAAACCTCACCCTAGAGCAAAACATGATCAACACTAGAATTCCATGGGTGTTCGATTCATCACAATGTAACTAGATTATTGACTCTAGTGCAAGTGGGAGACTGTTGGAAATATGCCCTAGAGGCAATAATAAAAGCATTATTATTATATTTCCTTGTTCATGATAATTGTCTTTATTCATGCTATAATTGTGTTATCCGGAAATCGTAATACATGTGTGAATAATAGACACCAATATGTCCCTAGTAAGCCTCTAGTTGACTAGCTCGTTGATCAACAGATAGTCATGGTTTCCTGACTATGGACATTGGATGTCGTTGATAACGAGATCACATCATTAGGAGAATGATGTGATGGACAAGACCCAATCCTAAACATAGCACAAGATCGTATAGTTCGTTTGCTAGAGTTTTTCCAATGTCAAGTATCCTTTCCTTAGACCATGAGATCGTGTAACTCCTGGATGCCGTAGGAGTGCTTTGGGTGTACCAAACGTCACAACGTAACTGGGTGACTATAAAGGTATACTACGGGTATCTAGGAAAGTGTCTGTTGGGTTGACACGGATCAAGACTGGGATTTGTCACTCCGTATGACGGAGAGGTATCACTGGGCCCACTCGGTGATGCATCATCATTATGAGCTCAAAGTGACCAAGTGTCTGGTCACGGGATCATGCATTATGGTACGAGTAAAGTGACTTGCCGGTAACGAGATTGAACAAGGTATTGGGATACCGACGATCGAATCTCGGGCAAGTAACATACCGATTGACAAAGGGAATTATATACAGGGTTGCTTGAATCCTCGACATCGTGGTTCATCCGATGAGATCATCGAGGAGCATGTGGGAGCCAACATGGGTATCCAGATCCCGCTGTTGGTTATTTACCGGAGAGCCATCTCGGTCATGTCTACGTGTCTCCCGAACTCGTAGGGTCTACACACTTAAGGTTCGGTGACGCTAGGGTTGTAGGGATATGAATATGTAGTAACCCGAAAGTAGTTCGGAGTCCCGGATGAGATCCCGGACGTCACGAGGAGTTCCGGAATGGTCCGGAGGTGAAGAATTATATATAGGAAGTGCAGTTTCGGCCATCGGGGGAGTTTCGGGGGTCACCGGTATTGTACCGGGACCACCGGAAGGTTCCCGGGGGTCCACCGGGTGGTGCCACCCATCCCGGAGGGCCCCATGGGCTGAAGTGGGGAGGGGAACCAGCCCTTAGTGGGCTGGTGCGCCCCCCAAGGCCCACCCCTTGCGCCTAGGGTTGAAACCCTAGGGGGGGGGCTTCCCACTTGCCTTGGGGGGCACTCCACCCCCCTTGGCCGCCGCACCTCTAGGAGATTGGATCTCCTAGGGCCGGAGCCCCCCCTAGGGACCCTATATATAGAGGGGGGGGGAGGGAGGGCAGCCGCACCCATGCCCTTGGCGCCTCCCTCTCCCTTCCAACACCTCCTCCTCCTCCGTAGAGCTCGGCGAAGCCCTGTCGGAGTACTGCTTCTCCACCACCACCACGCCGTCGTGCTGCTGCTGGAGCCATCTTCCTCAACCTCTCCTTCCCTTGCTGGATCAAGAAGGAGGAGACGTCACGCTGACCGAACGTGTGTTGAACGCGGAGGTGCCGTCCATTCGGCGCTAGGATCTCCGGTGATTCGGATCACGTCGAGTACGACTCCCTCATCCCCGTTCTTTGAACGCTTCCGCTCGCGATCTACAAGGTACGTAGATGCATCCAATCACTCGTTGCTAGATGAACTCATAAATGGATCTTGGTGAAACTGTAGGAAATTTTTTGTTTTCTGCAACGTTCCCCAACAGTGAAGCGCCGCTTGCCTCTATCCCAAGGTGGGCTACTGATCCACCCAGCACGCAGATAGTCGCATAGATCTCCAAACCAGTGTCCTCCCCACAGCACAACTCCACCATGCTGACCGACTTTGCCTACACCATGGATCGGACCAACCACCACCTCAGCATAGCCATCCAGAAGAATATCATGCCTCCATTCCCACTCAGGTCAATAGTCCTCTTTTCTTTTTGGGACTGTTACTTGGAATACAAATGCCAATTTATTTGCTGGTGGTAATTGCATTTTCCATGCATTTTAAGCGGTCTTCACTCAGGTGCTTGCTAATTTGTGAATAAATGCATCTATGTTCGCATAGTCTGATTTTAGATTACACTGAAATTAGAAAACAATGAATAGCTCATCATGTTATATTGGAATAAAAAATATAAAGGAAACCAGGGGATGGGTAATCATATATTGGTCTTTGCCTTATCAAGATTCACAATATAGCTAAGATAATTTGTGCATCACTGATTTATGAAGATAAGAAATATGTTCGGCCCTATATAAACACCATTCATCTTAGTAACCTTAATTATCATAGCACACACATTTGGTTGAGAGAACAAAAATATGTGTTGAGGATTTGGGCAATAGTGTCATTCCTGCAGTAGAAAAGAAATCTCCAGCATATCTGCCACTACTTTTTCCTGAAGATGCCACTACCTATTGTGAAGTTTAATATCAATGGACCAATACTCATTTCAAACTATGAAAATAGAATGCCGACAGAGACCTTTGATATTCAACTATCTAATAATCTCATGAGTTAAAAGGAGGAAGGAAAGACTATGGAAACATCTGGGTGATTTGGGTACAGTTCAAACAAAACCTACATAGGTATACATAGGTTGCCATATGGAGCTGTAAACCAAGACAGAGGCTACCCAAGGCAAAAAATCAAACAGTGACAAAAGAACATCAAAGCATTATATAGAACACTTGGCAATACACAGAGCAGAGAGCCTAATGCTTGAACTCTGATGGAGTTATCAATTTAAACTTTAAACACTATTGTGAAGGAGCTTTACCTAGGCTGTAGCACCAGAGTACATGAATCCAACAAAACTAACCATTAGAATTAAGTCCCATGAGACTAGTATTTAGAAACCTATAAGTCTGGGTGAACATAAGATCATTCAAGGCACGGTGTAAGAGAATCAAACACTATGTAGTCCATCAAAAATTCAATCTTGTTCGAAACGGGGAATATCATCTGTAGCTAACAAGATCAACCATCAATGAGTCTACAAACATTCAAGAAATCAAAATCAGATTGTCGAAGAACCTATGCAATCTAGAGGAAATAAATGGGAGGAAGATGGCACAAAAGTACAGCGGCAGAAAATGTACAAATAGATGGCTAGGCAAGAACTTGATAAACTATTCCTGCCTTCAATTGAAGCAGTAAGCAATAGGCGGTGGAAGAGGACGAAGAAAGGTTACCTTGCGGCCGGCAGATTCAATCCTCGGCGAGGGCGGACACGGGAAAGGTGAGGCCGGGGGCAGAGGGTGTTGGGGAACGTAGTAATTTCAAAAAAATTCCTACGCACACGCAAGATCATGGTGATGCATAGCAACGAGAGGGGAGAGTGTTGTCCACGTACCCTCGTAGACCGAAAGCAGAAGAGTTATAACAACGCGGTTGATGTAGTCGTACGTCTTCACGGGCCGACCAATCCAAGTACCGAACGTACGACACCTCCGAGTTCAGCACACGTTCAGCTCGATGACGATCCCCGGACTCCGATCTAGAAGGATGTCAGGGATGAGTTCCATCAGCACGAGGGCGTGGTGACGATGATGATGCTCTAGCGACGCAGGGCTTCGCCTAAGCACCGCTATGATGTGACCAGGTGGAATATGGTGGAAGGGGGCACCGCACACGGCTAAGGAACGATCACGAAGATCAACTTGTGTGTCTTGGGGTGCCCCCTCGCCCCCGTATATAAAGGAGGGAGGGGGAGGTGCGGCCAGCCCCCTTGGGGTGCGCCCGGAGGAGTCCTACTCCCACCGGGAGTAGGACTCCCCCTTCTTGCCTTGTTGGAGAAGGAAAGGGGGAAGGGGAAAGAGGAAAGGGGGGCGCCGCCCCCCTTCCTTGTCCTATTCGGACTAGGGGGAGGGGGCGTGTGGCCTGCCCTGGCCGGCCCTCCTCTTCTCCCTTAGGGCCCATGAAGGCCCATAGACCCCCCCCCGGGGGGGGGGGGGTTCGGGTAACCCCCGGTACCCGGTAATCCGATTCCCCGGAATGATCCGATATCAATATAGGCTTCCAATGTATCAATCTTTATGTCTCGACCATTTAGAGACTCCTCGTCATGTCCGTGATCACATCCGGGACTCTGAACAATCTTCGGTACATCAACATATATAAACTCATAATGAAACTGTCATCGTAACGTTAAGCGTGCGGACCCTACAGGTTCGAGAACTACGTAACCATGACCTAGAACTGTTTCCGGTCAATAACCAATAGCAGAACCTGGATGCTCATATTGGTTCCTACATATTCTACGAAGATCTTTATCGGTCAAACCGCATAACAACATGCGTTGTTCCCTTTGTCATCGTTATGTTACTTGCCCGAGATTCGATCGTCGGTATCCAATACCTAGTTCAATCTCGTTATCGGCAAGTCTCTTTACTCGTTCCGTAATACATGATCTCACAACTAACTCATTAGTTGCAATGCTTGCAAGGCTTAAGTGATGTGCATTACCGAGAGGCCCAGAGATACCTCTCTGACAATCGGAGTGACAAATCCTAATCTTGAAATACGCCAACCCAACATGAACCTTCGGAGACACCTGTAGAGCTCCTTTATAATCACCCAGTTACGTTGTGACGTTTGGTAGCACACAAAGTGTTCCTCCGGTAAACGGGAGTTGCATAATCTCATAGTTGTAGGAACTTTGTATAAGTCATGAAGAAAGCAATAGCAACATACTAAACGATCAAGTGCTAGGCTAAAGGAATGGGTCAAGTCAATCACATCATTCTCCTAATGATGTGATCCCGTTAGTCAAATGACAACACCTGTCTATGGTCAGGAAACATAACCATCTTTGACTAATGAGCAAGTCAAGTAGAGGCATACTAGTGACATTGTGTTTGTCTATGTATTCACACATGTATCATGTTTCCGGGTGATACAATTATAGCATGAATAATAAACATTTATCATGATATTAGGAAATAAATAATAACTTTATTATTGCCTCTAGGGTATATTTCCTTCAGTCTCCCACTTGCACTAGAGTCAATAATCTAGATTACACAGTAATGATTCTAACACCCATGGAGTCTTGGTGCTGATCATGTTTTGCTCATGGAAGAGGCTTAGTCAATGGGTCTGCAACATTCAGATCCGTATGTATCTTGCAAATCTCTATGTCTCCCACCTGGACTTGGTCCCGGATGGAATTGAAGCGTCTCTTGATGTTCTTGGTCCTCTTGTGAAATCTGGATTCCTTTGCCAAGGCAATTGCACCAGTATTGTCATAGAAGATCTTCATTGGTCCCGATGCACTAGGTATGACACCTAGATCGGAAATGAACTCTTTCATCCAGACTCCTTCATTTGCTGCTTCCGAAGCAGCTATGTACTCCGCTTCGCATGTAGATCCCACCATGACGCTTTGTTTAGAACTGCACCAACTGACAGCTCCACCGTTCAATATAAACACGTATCCGGTTTGCGATTTAGAATCGTCCGGATCAGTGTCAAAGCTTGCATCGACGTAACCATTTACAACTAGCTCTTTGTCACCTCCATAAACGAGAAACATATCCTTAGTCCTTTTCAGGTATTTCAGAATATTCTTGACCGCTGTCCAATGATCCACTCCTGGATTACTTTGGTACCTACCTGCCAAGCTTATTGCTAAGCATACGTCAGGTCTGGTACACAGCATTGCATACATGATAGAGCCTATGGCTGAAGCATAGGGAACATCTTTCATTTTCTCTCTATCTTCTGATGTGGTCGGGCATTGAGTCTGACTCAACTTCACACCTTTTAACACAGGTAAGAACCCTTTCTTTGCCTGATCCATTTTGAACTTTTTCAAAACATTATCAAGGTATGTACTTTGTGAAAGTCCAGTTAAGCGTCTTGATCTATCTCTATAGATCTTGATGCCCAATATGTAAGCAGCTTCACCGAGGTCTTTCATTGAAAAACTTTTATTCAAGTATCCCTTTATGCCATCTAGAAATTCTATATCATTTCCTATTAACAATATGTCATCTACATATAATATCAGAAATGCTACAGAGCTCCCACTCACTTTCTTGTAAATACAGGCTTCTCCAAAAGTCTGTATAAAACCATATGCTTTGATCACACTATCAAAGCGTTTATTCCAACTCCGAGAGGTTTGCACCAGTCCATAAATGGATCGCTGGAGCATGCACACTTTGTTAGTACCTTTTGGATCGACAAAACCTTCTGGTTGCATCATATACAACTCTTCTTCCAGAAATCCATTCAGGAATGCAGTTTTGACATCCATTTGCCAAATTTCATAATCATAAAATGCGGCAATTGCTAACATGATTCGGACAGACTTAAGCATCGCTACGGGTGAGAAAGTCTCATCGTAGTCAACCCCTTGAACTTGTCAATAACCTTTTGCAACAAGTCGAGCTTTGTAGACAGTTACATTACCATCAGCGTCAGTCTTCTTCTTGAAGATCCATTTATTTTCTATGGCTTGCCGATCATTGGGCAAGTCAACCAAAGTCCATACTTTGTTTTCGTACATGGATCCCATCTCAGATTTCATGGCTTCAAGCCATTTTGGGGAATTTGGGCTCATCATCGCTTCCTCATAGTTCGCGGGTTTGCCATGGTCAAGTAACATGACTTCCAGAATAGGATTACCGTACCACTCTGGTGCGGATCTTACTCTGGTAGACCTATGAAGTTCGGTAGTAACTTGATCTGAAGTTTCATGATCAGTATCATTAGCTTGCTCACTGATTGGTGTAGTTGTCACAGGAACCGGTTCTTGTGATGAACTACTTTCTAATAAGGGAGCAGGTACAGTTACCTCATCAAGTTCTACTTTCCTCCCACTCAATTCTTTTGAGAGAAACTCCTTCTCTAGAAAGGATCCGAATTTAGCAACAAAAATTTTGCCCTCAGATCTGTGATAGAAGGTGTACCCAATAGTCTCTTTTGAGTATCCTATGAAGACACATTTCTCCGATTTGGGTTCGAGCTTATCTGGTTGAAGTTTCTTCACATAAGCATCGCAGCACCAAACTTTAAGAAACGACAACTTTGGTTTCTTGCCAAACCATAGTTCATAAGGTGTCGTCTCTACGGATTTTGATGGTGCCCTATTTAACGTGAATGCGCGTGTCTCTAAAGCATAACCCCAAAATGATAGCGGTAAATCAGTAAGAGTCATCATAGATCGCACCATATCTAGTAAAGTACGATTACGACATTCGGACACACCATTTCGTTGTGGTGTTCCGGGTGGCGTGAGTTGCGAAACTATTCCGTATTGATTCATATGTAAACCAAACTCGTAACTCAAATATTCTCCTCCACGATCAGATCGTAGAAATTTTATTTTCTTGTTACGGTGATTTTCCACTTCACTCTGAAATTCTTTGAACTTCTCAAATGTTTCAGACTTGTGTTTCATCAAGTAGATATACCAATATCTGCTTAAATCATCAGTGAAGGTGAGAAAATAACGATATCCTCCACGAGCCTCAACATTCATTGGACCACATACATCTGTATGTGTGATTTCCCTCAAATCTGTTGCTCTCTCCACAGTTCTGGAGAACGGCGTTTTAGTCATCTTGCCCATGAGGCACGGTTCGCAAGTACCAAGTGATTCATAATCAAGTGATTCCAAAAGTCCATCAGTATGGAGTTTCTTCATGCGTTTTACAATGATATGACCTAAACGGCAGTGCCACAAATAAGTTGCACTATCATTATCAACTCTGCATCTTTTGGCTTCAACATTATGAATATGTGTATCACTACTATCGACATTCAATAAAAATAGACCACTCTTCAAGGGTGCATGACCATAAAAGATATTACTCATATAAATAGAACAACCATTATTCTCTAATTTAAATGAATAACCGTCTCGCATCAAACAAGATCCAGATATAATATTCATGCTCAACGCTGGCACCAAATAACAATTATTTAGGTCTAATACTAATCCCGATGGTAGACGTATAGGTAGCGTGCCGACCACGATCACATCGACTTTGGAACCATTTCCCACGCGCATCGTCACCTCGTCCTTAGACAATCTTCGCTTAATCCGTAGTCCCTGTTTTGAGTTGCAAATATTAGCAACAGAACCAGTATCAAATACCTAGGTGCTACTGCGAGCATTAGTAAGGTACACATCAATAACATGTATATAAAATATACCTTTGTTCACTTTGCCATCCTTCTTATCCGCCAAATACTTGGGGCAGTTCCGCTTCCAGTGTCCAGTCTGCTTGCAGTAGAAGCACTCAGTTTCAGGCTTTGGTCCAGACTTAGGTTTCTTCTCCTGAGCAGCAACTTGCTTGCTGTTCTTTTTGAAGTTCCCCTTCTTCTTCCCTTTGCCTTCTTATTGAAACTGGTGGTCTTATTGACCATCAACACTTGATGCTCCTTCTTGATTTCTACCTCCGCAGCTTTTAGCATTGCGAAGAGCTCGGGAATAGTCTTGTCCATCCCTTGCATATTATAGTTCATCACGAAGCTCTTGTACCTTGGTGGCAGTGATTGAAGAATTCTGTCAATGACACTATCATCAGGAAGATTAACTCCTAGTTGAATCAAGTGATTATTATACCCAGACATTTTGAGTATATGTTCGCTGAAAGAACTATTCTCCTCCATCTTACAACTATAGAACTTATTGGAGACTTCATATCTCTCAATCCGGGCATTTGCTTGAAATATTAACTTCAACACCTGGAACATCTCATATGCTCCATGACGTTCAAAACGTCGTTGAAGACCCGGTTCTAAACCGTAAAGCATGGCACACTGAACTATCGAGTAGTCATGAACTTTTCTCTGCCAGACGTTCTTAACGTCGTCAGTTGCATCTGCAGCAGGCCTAGCACCCAGCGGTGCTTCCAGGACGTAATTCTTCTGTGCAGCAATGAGGATAATGCTCAAGTTACGGACCCAGTCCGTGTAATTGCTACCATCGTCTTTCAACTTAGCTTTCTCAAGGAACGCATTAAAATTCAACGGAACAACAGCATGAGCCATGTATCTACAACAAACATAGACAAGCAAAATACTATCAGGCACTAAGTTCATGACGAATTTAAGTTCAATTAATCATATTACTTAAGAACTCCCACTTAGACAGACATCTCTCTAGTCATCTAAGTGATCACGTGATCCAAATCAACTAAACCATGTTTGATCTCACGTGAGATGGAGTAGTTCCAATGTGAACATCACTATGTTGATCATATCTACTATATGATTCACGTTTGACCTTTCGGTCTCCGTGTTCCGAGGCCATATCTGTATATGCTGGGCTCGTCAAGTTTAACCTGAGTATTCCGCGTGTGCAACTGTTTTGCACCCGTTGTATTTGAATGTAGAGCCTATCACACCCGATCAACACGTGGTGTCTCAGCACGAAGAACTTTCGCAACGATGCATACTCAGGGAGAACACTTCTTGATAATTAGTGTGAGATCATCTTAAAATGCTATCGTCAAACAAAGCAAGATAAGATGCATAAAGGATAAACATCACATGCAATCAATATAAGTGATATGATATGGCCATCATCATCTTGTCCTTGTGATCTCCATCTTCGAAGCACCGTCGTGATCACCATCGTCACCGGCGCGACACCTTGATCTCCATCATAGCATCATTGTTGTTACGCCATCCATTGCTTCTACGACTATCGCTACCGCTTAGTGATAAAGTAAAGCAATTACAGGGCGTTTGCATTTCATACAATAAAGCGACAACCATATGGCTCCTGCCAGTTGCCGATAATTCGGTTACAAAACATGATCATCTCATACAATAAAAATAGCATCACGTCTTGACCATATCACATCACAACATGCCCTGCAAAAACAAGTGAGACGTCCTCTACTTTGTTGTTGCAAGTTTTACGTGGCTGCTACGGGCTTAGCAAGAACCGTTCTTACCTACGCATCAAAACCATAACGATAGTTTGTCAAGTTGGTGCTGTTTTAACCTTCGCAAGGACTGGGCGTAGCCACACTCGGTTCAACTAAAGTTGGAGAAACTGACACCCGCCAGCCACCTGTGTGCAAAGCACGTCGGTAGAACCAGTCTCGCGTAAGCGTACGCGTAATGTCGGTCCGGGCCGCTTCATCCAACGATACCGCCGAACCAAAGTATGACATGCTGGTAAGCAGTATGACTTGTATCGCCCACAACTCACTTGTGTTCTACTCGTGCATATAACATCTACGCATAAAACCTGGCTCGGATGCCACTGTTGGGGAACGTAGTAATTTCAAAAAATTTCCTACGCACACGCAAGATCATGGTGATGCATAGCAACGAGAGGGGAGAGTGTTGTCCACGTACCCTCGTAGACCGAAAGCGGAAGGGTTATACCAACGCGGATGATGTATTCATACATCTTGACGGGCCGACCGATCCAAGTACCGAACGTACGGCACCTCCGAGTTCAGCACACGTTCAGCTCGATGACGATCCCTGGACTCCGATCCAGCAGGGTGTCGAGGATGAGTTCCGTCAGCACGACGGCGTGGTGACGATGATGATGCTCTACCGACGCAGGGCTTCGCCTAAGCACCGCTACGATATGACCGAGGTGGAATATGGTGGAAGGGGGCACCGCACACGGCTAAGGAACGATCACGGAGATCAACTTGTGTGTCTTGGGGTGCCCCCTCGCCCCCGTATATAAAGGAGGGAGGGGAGGTGCAGCCGGCCCCCTTGGGGTGCGCCTGGAGGAGTCCTTCTCCCACTGGGAGTAGGACTCCCCCTTCTTGCCTTGTTGGAGAAGGAAAGGGGGAAGGGAAAAGAGGAAAGGGGGGCGCCGCCCGCCCCCTTCTTTGTCCTATTCCGACTAGGGGGGAGGGGGCGCGCGGCCTGCCCTGGCCGGCCCTCCTCTTCTTATTGGGGAACGTAGTAATTTCAAAAAAATTCCTACGCACACGCAAGATCATGGTGATGCATAGCAACGAGAGGGGAGAGTGTTGTCCACGTACCCTCGTAGACCGTAAGCGGAAGCGTTATATCAACGCGGTTGATGTAGTCGAACGTCTTCACGATCCGACCGATCCAAGCACCGAAAGCACGGCACCTCCGAGTTCTACACACGTACGGCTCGGTGACGTCCTCGCCTTCTCGATCCAGCAAGAGGGGCGAAGTAGTAGATGAGTTCCGGCAGCACGACGGCGTGGTGACGGTGTTGGTGAAGAACAATCTTCGCAGGGCTTCGCCTAAGCACTACGAAAACTATGATGGAGGATAAACTAGAGGAGACGGGGTTGCCGGCACACAGCTTGGTGTTTCTTGATGTGTCTTGGGTGCTAGCCCTACCCCTCTATTTATATGTTGAGCCTTGGGGTCGAAACTTGGAGTAAAATCCTCCACAAAGTCGGTTTCACCCGAAAGGCAAGAGTCCTTCTCGGACTCCAGGGCCAGATGCCAGGGTTCCCGGCGTCTGGACCTAGACGCCAGGGACCCTGGCGTCTTGCCCCTGGACTCCGCAAAACTTCCTTTTGCGCTTTCCAAAAACCTCATGGGCTTTCCCCTTTGGCCCAGTTAAAGTGTTCTCCTGCCCAAACATTTCAGAAACATCCGGAACCCCTTCCGATGGATTCTAGAACCTTTCCGGAGATCAAACACTACTATCCACATATCAATATTTACTTCCGAACCATTCCGGAGTTCCTCGTCATTTCCGTGATCTCATCCAAAACTCCGAACAACATTCGGTCACCAACATACATAACTCATAGTACTATATCGTCAACAAACGTTAAGCGTGCGGACCCTACGGGTTCGAGCACTATGTAGACATGACCGAGACACCTCTCTTGTCAATAACCAATAACGGGACCTGGATGCCCATATTGGCTCCTACATATTCTACGAAGATCTTTATCGGTCAGACCGCATAACAACATACATTGTTCCCTTTGTCATCGGTATGTTACTTGCCCGAGATTCGATCGTCGGTATCTCAATACCTAATTCAATCTCGTTACCGGCAAGTCTCTTTACTCGTTCTGTAATACATCATCCCGCAACTAACTCATTAGTTACAATACTTGCAAGGCTTATAGTGATGTGCATTACTGAGTGGGCCCAGAGATACCTCTCCGACAATCGGAGTGACAAATCCTAATCTCGAAATACGCTAACCCAACAAGTACCTTCAGAGACACCTGTAGAGCACCTTTATAATCACCCAGTTACGTTGTGATGTTTGGTAGCACACAAAGTGTTCCTCCGGTAAACGGGAGTTGCATAATCTCATGGTCATAGGAACATGTATAAGTCATGAAGAAAGCAATAGCAACATACTAAACGATCAAGTGCTAAGCTAACGGAATGGGTCATGTCAATCACAACATTCTCCTAATGATGTGATCCTGTTAATCAAATAACAACTCTTTGTCCATGGTTAGGAAACATAACCATCTTTGATTAACGAGCTAGTGAAGTAGAGGCATACTAGTGACACTCTGTTTGTCTATGTATTCACACATGTATTATGTTTCCAGTTAATACAATTCTAGCATGAATAATAAACATTTATCATGATATAAGGAAATAAATAATAACTTTATTATTGCCTCTAGGGCATATTTCCTTCAGTCTCGCACTTGCACTAGAGTCAATAATCTAGATCACATCGCCATGTGATTTAACATCAATAGTTCACATCACCATGTGATTAACACCCCTAGTTCACATCGTTATGTGATCAAGACCCAAAGGGTTTACTAGAGTCAGTAATCTAGTTCACATCGCTATGTGATTAACACCCAAAGAGTACTAATGTGTGATCATGTTTTGCTTATGAGATAATTTTAGTCAATGGGTCTGTCACATTCAGATCCGTAAGTATTTTACAAATTTCTATGTCAACAATGCTCTGCATGGAGCTACTCTAGCTAATTACTCCCACTTTCAATACGTATGCAGATTGAGACTTAGAGTCATTTGGATTAGTGTCAAAACTTGCATTGACGTAACCCTTTACGATGAACCTTTTGTCACCTCCATAATCGAGAAATATATCCTTATTCCACTAAGGATAATTTTTGACCGCTGTCCAATGATCTACTCCTAGATCACTATTGTACTCGCTTGCTAAACACAATGTAGGGTATACAATAGTTCTGGTACACAGCATGGCATACTTTATAGAACCTATGACTGAGGCATAGGGAATTTCTTTCATTCTCTTTCTATCTTCTGCCGTGGTCGGGCTTTGAGTCTTTACTCAACTTCACACCTTGTAACACAGGCAAGAACTATTTCTTTGACTGTTCTATTTTGAACTAGTTCAAAATCTTGTCAAGGTATGTACTCATCGAAAAAACTTATCAAGCGTTTTGATCTATCTCTATAGATCTTGATGCTCAATATGTAAGCAGCTTCACCGAGGTCTTTCTTTGAAAAACTCCTTTCAAACACTACTTTATGCTTTGCAGAATAATTCTACATTATTTCCGATCAACAATATGTCATTCACATATACTTATCAGAAATGCTGTAGTGCTCCCACTCACTTTCTTGTAAATACAGGCTTCACCGCAAGTCTGTATAAAACTATATGCTTTGATCAACTCATCAAAGTGTAAATTCCAACTCCGAGATGCTTGCACCAGTCCATAGATGGATCGCTGGAGCTTGCACTTTTTTTAACACCTTTAGGATCGACAAAACCTTCTGGTTGCATCATATACAACTCTGCTTTAATAAATCCATTAAGGAATGCAGTTTTGTTTATCCATTTACCATATTTCATAAAATGCGGCAATTGCTAACATGATTCGGACAGACTTAAGCATAGATACGAGTGAGAAACTCTCATCGTAGTCAACACCTTGAACTTGTCGAAAACCTTTTGCGACAATTCTAGCTTTGTAGATAGTAACACTACTATCAGCGTCCGTCTTCCTCTTGAAGATCCATTTAATCTCAATGGCTCGCCGATCATTGGGCAAGTCAATCAAAGTCCATACTTTGTTCTCAGATTTCATGGCCTCAAGCCATTTTGCGGAATCTGGGCTCATCATCGCGTCCTCATAGTTCGTAGGTTTGTCATGGTCAAGTAACATGACCTCCAGAACAGGATTACCGTACCACTCTAGTGCGGATCTTACTCTAGTTTACCTACGAGGTTCGGTAGTAACTTGATCTGAAGTTACATGATCATCATCATTAGCTTCCTCACTAATTGGTGTAGTAGTCACAGGAACAGATTTCTGTGATGAACTACTTTCCAATAAGGGAGAAGGTACAATTGCCTTATCAAGTTCTACTTTCCTCCCACTCACTTCTTTCGAGAGAAACTCCTTCTCTAGAAAGGATCCATTCTTAGCAACGAATGTCTTGCCTTCGTATCTGTGATAGAAGGTGTAGCCAACAGTCTCCTTTGGGTATCCTATGAAGACATATTTCTCCGATTTGGGTTTGAGCTTATCAGGATGAAACTTTTTCATATAAGCATCACAACCCCAAACTTGAAGAAACGACAACTTTGGTTTCTTGCCAAACCACAGTTCAGATTGTGTCGTCTCAACGGACTTAGATGGTGCCCTTTTTAACGTGAATGCAGCTGTCTTTAATGCATAACCCCAAAAACGATAGTGATAAATTGGTAAGAAACATCATAGATTGCACTATATCCAATAAAGTATGGTTATGACGTTTGGACACACCATTATGCCGTGGTGTTCCAGGTGGCATGAGTAGTGAAACTATTTCACATTGTTTTAACTGAAGACCAAACTCGTAACTCTAATACTCTTCTCCACGATCAGATCGTAGAAACTTTATTTTCTTGTTACGATGATTTTCCACTTCACTCTGAAATTATATGAACTTTTCAAATGTTTCAGACTTCTATTTCATTAAGTAGATATACACATATCTGCTCAAATCATCTGTGAAGGTCAGAAAATAATGATACCCGCTGCAAGCCTTAATATTCATCGGACGACATACATCAGTATGTATGATTTCCAACAAATCTATTGCTTGCTCCATTGTTCCGGAGAACGGCGTTTTAGTCATCTTGCCCAAGAGACATGGTTCGCAAGTATCAAGTGATTCATAATCAAGTGATTCCAAAATCCCATCAGCATGGTGTTTCTTTATGCACTTTACACCGATATGACTTAAACGGCAGTGCCACAAATAAGTTGCACTATCATTATTAACTTTGCATCTTTTGGCTTCAATATTATGAATATGTGTATCACTACAATCGAGATCCAACAAACCATTTTCGTTGGTGTGTATGACCATAGAAGGTTTTATTCATGTAAATAGAACAACAATTGTTCTCTAACTTAAATGAACAACCGTATTGCAATAAACATGATCAAATCATATTCATGCTCAACGAAAACACCAAATAACACTTATTTAGTTTCAACACTAATCCGGAAAGTATAGGGAGTGTGCGATGATGATCATATCATTCTTGGAACTACTTCCAACACACATCGTCACTTCACCCTTAACTAGTCTCTGTTCATTCTGGAACTCCCGTTTCGATTTACTACTCTTAGCAACTAAACTAGTATCAAATACCGCGGGGTTGCTATAAACACTAGTAAAGTACACATCAATAACATGTATATCAAATATACCTTTGTTCACTTTGCCATCCTTCTTATCCGCCAAATACTTGGGGCAGTTCTGCTTCCAGTGACCAGTTCCTTTGCAGTAGAAGCACTCAGTCTCAGGCTTAGGTCCAGACTTGGGCTTCTTCACTTGAGCAGCACCTCGCTTGCCGTTCTTCTTGAAGTTCCCCTTCTTCCCTTTGCCCTTTTCTTGAAACTAGCGGTCTTGTCAACCATCAACACTTGATGATTTTCTTGATTTCTACCTTCATCGATTTCAGCATCACGAAGAGCTTGGGAATTACTTTCGTCGTCCCTTGCATATTATAGTTCATCATGAAGTTCTACTAACTTGGTGATGGTGACTAGAGAATTCTGTCAGTCACTATTTTATCTGGAAGATTAACTCCCACTTGATTCAAGCGATTATAGTACCTAGACAATCTGAGCACATGCTCACTGCTTGAGCTATTCTCCTCCATGTTTTAGCTATAGAACTTGTTGGAGACTTCATATCTCTCAACTCGGGTATTTGATTGAAATATTAACTTCAACTCCTGGAACATCTCATATGGTCCATGACGTTCAAAACGTCTTTGAAGTCCCAATTCTAAGTCGTTAAGCATGGTGCACTAAACTATGAAGTAGTCATCATATTTAGCTAGCCAAACGTTCATAACGTCTGCATTTGCTCCTGCAACAGGTCGGTCACCTAGCAGTGCATCAAGGACATAATTCTTCTGTACAGCAATGAGGATAATCCTCAGATCACGGATCCAATCCGCATCATTGCTACTAACATCTTTCAACATAGTTTTTCTCTAGGAACATATCAAAATAAACATAGGGAAGCAACAACGCGAGCTATTGATCTACAACATAGATATGCTAATACTACCAGGACTAAGATCATGATAAATTCAAGTTCAATTAATCATATTACTTAAGAACTCCCACTTAGATAGACATCCCTCTAATCCTCTAAGTGATCACGTGATCCAAATCAACTAAACCATAACCGATCATCACGTGAAATGGAGTAGGTTTCAATGGTGAACATCACTATGTTGATCATATCTACTATATGATTCACGCTCGACCTTTCGGTCTCAGTGTTCCGAGGCCATATCTGCATATGCTAGGCTCGTCAAGTTTAACCTGAGTATTCTGCGTGTGCAAAACTGGCTTGCACCCGTTGTAGATGGACGCAGAGCTTATCACACCCGATCATCACGTGGTGTCTGGGCACAAAGAACTTTGGCAACGGTGCATACTTAGGGAGAACACTTTTATCTTGAAATTTAGTGAGTGATCATCTTATAATGCTACCGTCAATCAAAGCAGGATAAGATGCATAAGAGATAAATATCACATGCAATCAATATAAGTGATATGATATGGCCATCATCATCTTGTGCTTGTGATCTCCATCTCCGAAGCACCTCCATGATCGCCATCGTCACCGGCGCGACACCTTGATCTCCATCGTAGCATCGTTGTCGTCTCGCCAATCTTATGCTTCTACGACTATCGCTACCGCTTAGTGATAAAGTAAAGCGTTGCAGGGCGATTGCATTGCATACAATAAAGCAACAACCATATGGCTCCTGCCAGTTGCCGATAACTCGGTTACAAAACATGATCATCTCATACAATAACTTATAGCATCACGTCTTGACCATATCACATCACAACATGCCCTACAAAAACAAGTTAAACGTCCTCTATTTTGTTGTTGCAAGTTTTACGTGGCTGCTACGGGCTTAGCAAGAACCGTTCTTACCTACGCATCAGAACCACAACCATAGTTTGTCAAGTTGGTGCTGTTTTAACCTTCGCAAGGACCGGGCGTAGCCACACTCGGTTCAACTAAAGTTGGAGAAACTGAGACCTGCTAGTCACCTGTGTGCATAGCACGGCGATAAAACCGGTCTCGCGTAAGCGTACACGTAATGTCGGTCCGGACCGCTTCATCCAACAATGCCGCCGAACCAAAGTATGACATGCTGGTAAGCAGTATGACTTATATCGCCCACAACTCACTTGTGTTCTACTCGTGCGTATGACATCTACGCATAAAACCAGGCTCGGATGCCACTATTTGGGAACGTAGTAATTTCAAAAAAATTCCTACGCACACGCAAGATCATGGTGATGCATAGCAATGAGAGGGGAGAGTGTTGTCCACGTACCCTCATAGACCGTAAGCGGAAGCGTTATATAAACGCGGTTGATGTAGTCGAACATCTTCACGATCCGACCGATCCAAGCACCGAAAGCTCGGCACCTCCGAGTTCTACACACGTATGGCTCGGTGACGTCCTCGCCTTCTCGATCCAGCAAGAGGCGCGAAGTAGTAGATGAGTTCCGGCAGCACGACGGCGTGGTGACGGTGTTGGTGAAGAACAATCTTCGCAGGGCTTCGCCTAAGCACTACGAAAACTATGATGGAAGATAATCTAGAGGAGATGGGGTTGCCGGCACACGGCTTGGTGTTTCTTGATGTGTCTTGGGTGCTAGCCCTACCCCTCTATTTATATGTTGAGCCTTGGGGTCGAAACTTGGAGTAAAAGCCTCCACAAAGTCGGTTTCACCCGAAAGGCAAGAGTCCTTCTCGGACTCCAAGGCCAGACGCCAGGGACCCTGGCATCTGGCCCCTGGACTCCGCAAAACTTCCTTTTGCACTTTCCAAAAACCTCATGGGCTTTTCCCCTTTGGCCCAGATAAAGTGTTCTCATGCCCAAACATTTCGGGAAACATCCAGAACTCCTTCCGATGGATTTCGTAACCTTTCCGGAGATCAAACACTACTATCCACATATCAATATTTACTTCCGGACCATTCCGGAGTTCCTCGTCATTTCCGTGATCTCATCAACTCCGAACAACATTCGGTCACCAACATACATAACTCATAGTACTATATCGTCAACGAACGTTAAGCGTGCGGACCCTACGGGTTCGAGAACTATGTAGACATGACCGAGACACGTCTCTTGTCAATAACCAATAGCGGGATCTATATCGGCCAGACCGCATAACAACATACGTTGTTCCCTTTGTCATCGGTATGTTACTTGCCCGAGATTCGATCGTCGGTATCTCAATACCTAGTTCAATCTCGTTACCGGCAAGTCTCTTTACTCGTTCCGTAATACATCATCCCGCAACTAACTCATTAGTTACAATGCTTGCAAGGCTTATAGTGATGTGCATTACTGAGTGGGCCTAGAGATACCTCTCTGACAATCGGAGTGACAAATCCTAATCTCGAAATACGCCAACCCAACAAGTACCTTCGGAGACACCTGTAGAGCACCTTTATAATCACCCAGTTACGTTGTGACGTTTGGCAGCACACAAAGTGTTCCTCCGGTAAACGGGAATTGCATAATCTCATAGTCATAGGAACATGTATAAGTCATGAAGAAAGCAATAGCAACATACTAAACAATCAAGTGCTAAGCTAATGGAATGGGTCATGTCAATCACAGCATTCTCCTAATGATGTGATCCTATTAATCAAATAATAACTCTTTGTCCATGGTTAGGAAACATAACCATGTTTGATTAACGAGCTAGTCAAGTAGAGGCATACTAGTGACACTCTGTTTGTCTATGTATTCACACATGTATTATGTTTCCCGTTAATACAATTCTAGCATGAATAATAAACATTTATCCTGATATAAGGAAATAAATAATAACTTTATTATTGCCTCTAGGGCATATTTCTTTCACTTCTCCCTTAGGGTCCATGAAGGCCCATAGACCCCCGGCGGGGGGGGGGGGGTTCCGGTAACCCCCCGGTACTCTAGTAAAATCTCGATTTCATCCGGAATGATTCCAATATCCAAATATAGGCTTCCAATATATCAATATTTATGTCTTGACCATTTCGAGACTCCTCGTCATGTCCATGATCACATCCAGGACTCTGAACAATCTTCGGTACATCAAAATATATAAACTCATAATGACACTGTCATCGTAACGTTAAGCGTGTCGGGTTCGAGAACTATGTAGACATGAACTAGAACTGTTTCCGGTCAATAACCAATAGCGGAACCTGGATGCTCATATTGGTTCCCCCATATTCTACAAAGAAATTTATCGGTGAAACCGCATAACAACATACATTGTTCCCTTTGTCATCGGTATGTTACTTGCCCGAGATTCGATCACCGGTATCCAATACCTAGTTCAATCTCGTTATCGGCAAGTCTCTTTACTCGTTTCATAATACATCATCTCAGAACTAACTCATTAGTTGCAATGCTTGCAAGGCTTAAGTGATGTGCATTACCGAGAGGGCCCAGAGATACCTCTCCGACAATCGGAGTGACAAATCCTAATCTCGAAATACGCCAACCCAACATGTACCTTCGGAGACACCTGTAGAGCTCCTTTATAATCACACAGTTACGTTGTGACATTTGGTAGCACACAAAGTGTTCCTCCGGTAAACGGGAGTTGCATAATCTCATAGTTGTAGGAACTCTGTATAAGTCATGAAGAAAGCAATAGCAACATACTAAACGATCAAGTGCTAGGCTAACGGAATGGGTCAAGTCAATCACATCATTCTCCTAATGATGTGATCCCGTTAATCAAATGACAACACATGTCTATGGTCAGGAAACATAACCATCTTTGATTAATGAGCTAGTCAAGTAGAGGCATACTAGTGACATTGTGTTTGTCTATGTATTCACACATGTATCATGTTTCCGGGTGATACAATTATAGCGTGAATAATAAATATTTATCATGATATTAGGAAATAAATAATAACTTTATTACTGCCTCTAGGGCATATTTCCTTCAGAGGGGCCGGGGGGGCCGGGGCGCCGGACGTCAGCGTATCTGTGCTGGAGGTCAGCGGTAGATACGCCACCAACCCATGTGCAAATCCAGTGCCGCCGCCGTCGCCAGGAAGCTCGCCTCCGACCTCGCATGGAAGAAGATACTGGGAGTAAGTGCGGTTTATGATTCTATATGCGCCTGTGTGTGTATTAATTTCTAGCGAGACACACAATGATCATAGTAACTAAATGATATGTGTTGTGTAGCTATTTCTAAATAGAATAGCACCTGAACTTGCTTTGCTTGTACTATTTGTCAAACAGCAAGAAAACAGGGGATCAACCGGTGTGTGTGTGTGTGTGTGTATTTATTAGGCTGTATGCATAGTGTCAGCAGAAAACAAATTTCGTTCTCTGCAGGCAGCAAAAAAAATCTTAAAATAGAGATGGGGGAAATAGAGCGGACACATTACATGTATACTATACCATTATTCAGCATTTCATGTCTATGATCGAACAATGAGCACTAATTCGGTAATTAGAAGGTCATGTCATGCACAACAGATACAAGCAATGACAGATCCTTAAACTGTCAGAACTCTTGAGCAAACATGACAAAGCATTTAAGGTGCCAGTTTTAGAGGTGCAATAGCAAAAATTGAACACGACAAAGAATTTAAGGTGCCAGGTTTGAGAGGTGCAATAGCGTCACCTCAGAAGAATGTGGGCCTTGACGTCCAGGATGGTGCAGTACATGAAGCGCTCTAGGTTGGACGTCTGCCACCCACCCTCAACCCTCTGTGAGTGAAGTTTGGAGCAGGGCTAGAAGCCTAGAACGGCCCATGTTATTTTTTGCCCTCGTCCAACAAATACCGGCAGGAACTCTTCGCGTTCAGTGGATGAATCATTTTATCCTATTTCAAAATACTAATCAAAACCTGATTCTTCTTACAATGACATGCCCCATTTAAGTTATGCTTCAATTAATCCTACCGCAATAAAACTAAACCAATAGTATATATTAAAATATTTCAGGTTTCAACACATGGACCATGGCAATAAAAAAATTCAGGTTTCAACACATGGACCATGGCAATCTGTGGTAAAATAGGGAAAAATGCTCATAACTATGTATTGATCATAGTTTAGGATATGAAAATTTTGCTTTGCAATCATCTGTATGGCTGCATTGAGTAATGGCTAATTTTGATATCCTGCAATATAGATCCTTATAAGCAGGATAGATACTTCTTTCTGGAACAAAAATTAATCAAACACTGTCGTATATTTAGGAACCATACAAATCTAAAAAGTATGCGGCATAGTATATATATGCATCAAATGAAGTCTCTTTCCCTACAGGATGATATTCCTATCTACAAACCGAAGGAGGCCTAAACAACAACTCAATTTTGAGGCATCACTACAGAGCGCCGGCGGCCGGAGATGGCGCCATCTCTGCTAGCTAAGTAAGCATCCAACACAAAAATCAGCTGATCACAAACACAGATAGTTTCAATACCCAAATATGTATCGCCATAACTCTAGTTCTCCAAACTGAGGAACCAACAAAGCCTATCTTTCATTTCAGGAATACTTCAAGGTGAATATGAAACTCCAAGGCTTACATTTGCAGTAAATTTCACAACTATATTCTTTCTGCTAAGATGTCATCTATAATCGTATAAGAAAACTGCGTGAAAAGGTAAAAACAATGATAAGTTTATACGAGTTAGGTAATGTGCCTCGTTGATTTGCATTCCTTAAATCCATTGCCATGGAAGTAGCTGATGCACTCAACCTGTTTTTCAGGATGATCCATCACCTGAAGAAAAGTGAGAACACATTAATAATTTGAAGGTCTTAAGCTACATCTGCGTAATAAAGTGTAGACTTAAACCAATGTTTTTCTTTGAAAGGGTAACAGGGATATGCCTCAAAGCTAATTATCCACAATACATTTATTCTGCAAAAACTAATAAATAAATACCAGTGTATCAGCAAACAATATATCTTTGGTTAGGATCGTAATATAGAATGGTGCAGTTTACTATCCGGCCCTGATTCAGAAATCAAAGCATATGTGTGCGTGAAAAAAATGGCATGTTTATCTTGCAAGATGTGTGGGAATCCCACAATAATCAAATGCCTAAAGGATCTGGATCCAGTGTCAGCAAGCCCCTGAGATGATGAACACGGTGAAAACAAAATTGAGCACCATAGAGAAATTAGGAATAAGGCAACAGGGGAAAAGGCTAGACCGGAGCACTGGACCTAGGCGATGACTACGAACCTGACGGTTGTGGTGGATGACGAGGACCTCCTCCTCCTACTTGATGTGGTGATGTAGGACAAGGGCCACCCCTGCTCCTCCACAAGCACCACAAGACCAGGCCACCCTTGCACTCCGGCGGCGGCGATCTGTGCCGATCCGGAACCACGACACACCTCTCCAACGGCGACGACCTGCGCCGATCCGCAACCACGCCCCACGGCAGCTGCAACGGGCTGTACGCTCCTCACGCCTCACGACTAGCGCACTGGCACCGATGGGGAGGGGAGAGGAGCCTACGGGGAGAGGCACGACCAGCGCGCTGGCGCCGACGAGGAGAGGAGAGGAGCCGAGGGGGAGCGGAGAGGAGCCGACGGCCATGGCCTCCTCCTCCTCACGCGTTTTTCCTCTCCCTCTCCTCGCTCTCTGCACGTCGCAACCCACGCACTCGCGCCGATGGGGAGAGGAGAGGACCCGACGGCGGCAAGAGGGGATGAGGGTAGCGGGAGGAAGAAGAGGCCAGGAGGTAGGGTGCGGCACAGGGCAGAGGAGAGCGGCGACGGCGGCAGCAGGCGGATCCGGCACGGGGCGGAGGAGAGGGGTGGCGGCAGCAAGGGGGGATCGGGGGGACGCGGGGGCGGGCGACGGCTAGGTTTCTCCATTGCAACGGACACAGTTTTATACACCTGTACTTGCCTGTATGAAATTATGAAAATGCCCTTGGTGGGGCATGAAAATTATAGACGGTGGCAGCAGAACATTTATAGAGCGACGTGGAGGCAATGGTTCTTCCTAGGAACCTTATTATGACTCTATATGAATGCCTCCGGCGGTGTACCGAGATATGCAATGATTCAAGAGTGACATGTATGAAAGAATTATGAACGGCGGCTTTGCCACAAATACGATGTCAACTACATGATCATGCTAGCAATATGACAATGATGGAGCGTGTCATAACAAACGCAACGGTGGAAAGTTGCATGGCAATATATCTAGGAATGGCTATGGAAATGCCATGATAGGTAGGTATGATGGCTGTTTTGAGGAAGATATATGGTGGGTGTATGATACCGGCGAAAAGAGCGAGGTATTAGAGAGGCTAGCAATGAAGGATGGGAAAAAGTGCGTATAATCCATGGACTCAACATTAGTCATAAAGAACTCACGTACTTATTGCAAAAATCTAGAAGTTATCAAAGCAAAGTATTACGCGTATGCTCCTAGGGGGATAGATTGGTAGGAAAAGACCATCGCTCGTCCCCGACCACCACTCATAAGGAAGACAATCAATAAATAAATCATGCTCCGAGCTCATCACATAACGGTTCACCATATGTGCATGCTACGAGAATCACAAACTTTAACACAAGTATTTCTCAAATTTACAACTACTCAACTAGCATGACTCTAATATCACCATCTTCATGTCTCAAAACAATTATCAAGCATCAAACTTTTCTTAGTATTCAACGCACTCAAAAGGAAGTTTTACATATCTTGAATACCAAGAATATTAATATTAAGAAAATTACCATGTTACTAATGTCTCTCAAAATGATCTAAGTGAAGCATGAGAGATCAATAGTTTCTTTAAAACAAATCCACCACCGTGCTCTAAAAGATATAAGTGAAGCACTAGAGCAAAATTATCACGCTCAAAAAGATATAAGTGAAGCACATAGAGTATTCTATCAAATACCAATTCATGTATGGATCTCTCAAAAGGTGTGTACAGCAAGGATGATTGTGGTAAACTAACAAACAAAGACACAATAATACAAGAGGCTCCAAGCAAAACACATATCAAGTGGTGAATAAAAATATAGCTCCAAGTAAATTACCGATGGAAGTAGACGAAAGAGGGGATGCCTTCCGGGGCATCCCCAAGCTTTGACTTATTGGTGTCCTTGGATAATCTTGGGGGTGCCATGGGCATCCCCAAGCTTAGTATCTTGCCACTCCTTGTTCCATAATCCATCAAACGAATCTACCCAAAACTTGAAAACTTCACAACACAAAACTCAATAGAAATCTCGTGAGCTCCGTTAGAGAAAGAAAACAAAAGACTACTTCAAGGTACTGTAATGAACTCATTCTTTATTTATATTGGTGTTAAAACTACTGTATTCCAACTTCTCTATGGATTATAATTAAGTATTGCCGTCTTTGGTAGGCAATCCATAAGTGGCTCTCATGATAGATTCATATTGCAATTTTATTTTCTTTCTAGGGAATTGTTCCATCCCCTTCTTTAATGGAAATTGGAATCTAATATTTCCTTCCTTCATATCAATAATTGCACCAATCGTTCTAAGAAAAGGTCTACCAAGAATAATAGGACATGAAGGATTGCAATATATATCAAGAACGATAAAATCTACGGGCACATAATTCCTATTTGCAACAATAAGAACATCATTAATTCTTCCCATAGGTTTTTAATAGTGGAATCCGCAAGATGCAAGTTTAGAGAGCAATCATCAAAGTCACGGAAATCTAGCAAATCACACAAGGTTTTGGGGATAGTGGAGACACTAGCACCCAAATCACACAAAGCATGGAACTCATAATCTTTAATTTTCATTTTAATAGTAGGTTCCCTCTCATCATAGAGCTTTCTAGGGATAGAAACTCAACTCAAGTTTTTCTTCATAAGATTGCATCAAGGCATCAATAATGTGTTCGGTAAAGGCCTTATTTTGACTATAAGCATGAGGAGAATTTAGCACGGATTGCAACAAGGAAATACAATCAATTAAAGAGCAATTTTCATAATTAAATTCCTTGAGATCCAATATAGTGGGTTTAGCAACATCTAGGTTTTATTTCTTTCTATCCCACTTTTATCAATTTCATCATCATCCTAGCGGTTCTTTCCTTGCACTCATCAATGGAAATGCAGCAAAGTAGCGTAAGTATTTCCCTCAGTTTTTGAGAACCAAGGTATCAATCTAGTAGGAGGCCACGCACAAGTCCCTCGTACCTGCACAAAACAATAGCTCCTCGCAACCAACGCGATTAGGGGTTGTCAATCCCTTCACGGTCACTTACGAGAGTGAGATTTGATAGAGAAGATAAATAATATTTTTTGGTATTTTTGGTATAGAGATGCAAAGTAAAAAGTTAAAGATAAAGTAAAACCTAGGCAAGATAAAAGTGATGGAGATTGATATGATGAGAATAGACCCGGGGGCCATAGGTTTCACTAGTGGCTTCTCTCAAGAGCATAAGTATTTTACGGTGGGTGAACAAATTACTATTGAGCAATTGACAAAATTGAGCATAATTATGAAAGTATCTAGGTATGATCATGTATATAGGCATCATGTCCGAGGCAAGTAGACCGACTCCTTCCTGCATCTACTACTATTACTCCACTCATCGACCGCTATCCAACATGCATCTAGAGTATTAAGTTAAAAACAGAGTAACGCCTTAAGCAAGATGACATGATGTAGAGGGATAAATTCATGCAATATGATATGAACCCCATCTTGTTATCCTCGATGGCAACAATACAATACGTGCCTTGCTGCCCCTTCTGTCACTGAGAAAGGACACCGCAAGATTGAACCCAAAGCTAAGCACTTCTCCCATTGCAAGAACTACCAATCTAGTTGGCCAAACCAAACGGATAATTCGAAGAGACTTGCAAAGATAACCAATCATACATAAAAGAATTCAGAGGAGAATCAGATATTGTTCATAGATAATCTTGATCATAAACCCACAATTCATCGGTCTCAACAAACACACCATGAAAAGAAGATTACATTGAATAGATCTCCACAAGAGAGGGGGAGAACTTTGTATTGAGATCCAAAAAGAGAGAAGAAGCCATCTAGCTACTAACTATGGACCCGAAGGTCTGAATTAAACTACTCACACTTCATCGGAGGGGCTATGGTGGTGTAGAAGCGCTCCGTGATGACGGCCCTCTTTCGGCGGAGCTACGGAACAGGCCCCAAGATGGGATCTCGTGGATACAGAAAGTTGCGGCGGTGGAATTATGTTTTTGGCTCCGTATCTGGTCGTTTGGGGGTACGTAGGTATATATGGGAGGATGGAGTATGTCGGTGGAGCTCCGAGGGGCCCACGAGGTAGGGGGCGCGCCCTAGGGGGGTCGGCGCCCCCCCACCCTCATGACCTCCTAGGTTGTTCCTTGGAGTAGGGTCCAAGTCTCCTGGATCACGTTCGATGAGAAAATCACGTTCCCGAAGGTTTTATTCCGTTTGGAATCCGTTTGATATTCCGTTTCTTCGAAACACTAAAATAGGCAAAAAAACAGCAATTCTGAGCTGGGCCTCCAGTTGATAGGTTAGTCCCAAAAATAATATAAAAGTGGAAAATAAAGCCCAATATAGTCCAAAACAGTAGATAAAGTTGCATGGACCAATCAAAAATTATAGATACGTTGGAGACGTATAAGGAAGCCCTTTATGCCGTGGATGAAGTTCGTAGATCCTAAGTATGCTCCTCTGGACCGGCTGTGGAGTTCTGCATACACCTATCTGGACATGGCAGCAAATGCTGCTGATGCGGCCGAGTACTTCAAAGATCAAAGGGATCGCGAAGTGGAGAAGCTGTTCTGGTCGCAATTTGATGGTCCAGCGCGTCCGCTTCCTCTGAATGAGCGGATGGCCGAATGGGCCGAGCTCCATAGGTTGTCCGGACTCGCCATGAGGTCTGTTGTGGATCACCTGTGGCCGGTAGGGCCAAGGCCGAAGAGTTACTTCAGCTTGGTGCAGCAGTTCCTTGGTGCTGTGCCGCACATCGACGCTATGAAGAGGTCGGCGTGCATCGAGGGTGCGCGGATGGCGCTTGCCCGTGTCAAAATGCACTGGGCGGATATGGAAGCCACCGCAATTGCAGCCCCGAGTTCGGTAGTTAGCCGAGTAGCTGCCGAGCACTATTTTGATGAGGTCCTTGAAGGCGCTCGTTCAATAGAAGCGCAGTGCTCGAAGAATATTATGTTCTAATGACATGTATTCCTATTGAAAACAATGTTTTACTAAATTATATAAGGGCTATTTTTATACGTTTGCCTGAAAGTGTTATGGTGCCTCGTGTGCGGCCTTTTATTTATATGTATATATAACCTGAAAGTTTGCAGTCGTCGGCTTCAGCCCCCACGCATATAATGCGGGGGTGTTCGTAGAAGACGCGTGTTCACACTTGATCCAGTGTCTTACCCGATAGAGCGGGGGTGCTCGTCTGGGCTAGCCAGGGCACAATCGCAAAAGTTCTCCTGGTGCCACCTTAGCCGATAGAGCGGAACGTAAGGTAGCAAAACACAGGAGCCGGGCAAACGCAACATTTGACCGAAGACATGACTCGGAGCTGATGCATATAAGTCCTAACTCGCGACGCCGAACACTCCCTAAGGTGTTCGGTCTTTGAAATATATACTGGGCTTAGATGATGCCCATGGATAATGAACCCCTAGTGTCCAGGTATGACCAATATTTTGACGTGGCCACATGCCAAGACGTCAGCATCCTTCTCGGTTGTATTGTGAATCCGGAGAATGTGAACAACAAAAGACAGTAAAAAAGGTTTACACAGGGTCTTAATCTAAAAAGAAACCTTTGCACGGGTCCCTGCTGCACGTCTGCGCCTGTGTGTTTGTTGTGCCGTATCCTGGACGGGTGTAGCACGATTGTCACCTGTAAAAGAGAGGAACTTAGGTGAAAGTTGTCGTGCAAAAAATTGGTTATCATAAACAAACCATGAAAAAGTCGAGATGGGTAAAGTTGAGCCGAATTATCACGGCGAAGCCCCTGGTACCGTCTATGCGGGTATAACCATTGAACCAATCCCTATCCAATGAGTAGCCGGACTCGTCTAACCGTGTCCGCGGTCCTAACGACTGGTCGTCATCTCTGGTGGTGAGGCCGTCTAGTGTTCGGCTGTTAAAGCAGCCGTGCGTTCTTCTGCTCGTAAGGAGCGCTCAACATTTCCATGAACTGTGATGGTGCCACGCGGACAAGGCATTTTAAGTTGGAGTAAAGCATAATGCGGTATTGCATTAAAACGGGCGAAAGCCTCTCGTCCGAGTAGTGCTTGATAGCCACTTCGGAATGGAGCAATGTCGAAGGTTAACCTTTCGCTCTGGAAGTTGTCGGGTGAGCCGAACACAACCTCTAGTACTAAAGAGCCCGTGCAGCGGGCCTCGGTGCCTCGTATTACTCCCTTGAAGGCAGTGTTACTATGGCTGATTTTTGTTGGGTTTATCCCCATTATGCGGAATGTGTCATGATATATCAGATTTAGACTACTGTGAGATGGTTTATCCCCATAAGGACTCGTGTGAGATGGTATCCGTTTATTATTGGGTCCAGCATCAAGGCGGCTGATCCTTCCTATCGGATACCTATTAGATGATCCCTGCGATCAAAAGTGACCGGGCAGGTTGACCAGGGGTCGATTGATGGGTGACGGGCTCTGTGGCTTGTGTATATTGGAGTGCGCATTTGCCTCTCCTCTTTGTTACGTGGATACTCATTTACTATTTTGACTTCTGGTGGGAATTTTTTCTGTCCCCCAGTGTCTTGCTGGCGAGGCGCATCCTCATCCTCGCTCGGAGTCTCCTCCCCCTTGTGTTCGGCGTTTAGCTTGCCAGCCTGCTTGAAGACCCAACATTCTCTGTGGGTATGATTTGCAGGTTTGTCGGGGTTTCCGTGGATCTGACATATTTTGTCTAGAATTTTGTTTAGGCCAGTCGGTTCATCTCTGTTGCCTTTAAAGTGTTGTTTCCGCTGACTCGGCCGAGTGCCTCTGAATCTGGCGTTTACCGCCGTGTTATCTTGGCTACCTTCTTTATTCCGGCGCTTGTTTTTACTATGTCGCAGTTTTCCGTTGCCGTCCCTGACCTCGGATGTACTTGGGTTGCTGGTGGTGCTGCGGGCTAACCAGTTGTCCTTGCCCGCGCAAAAGCGGGTCATGAGGCTTGTTAGGGCTGCCATCATTCTCGGCTTTTCTTGGCCAAGGTGTCTTGCAAGCCATTCGTCTCGGACGCTGTGCTTGAAAGCTGCTAGGGCTTCAGCGTCCGGACAATCGACGATTTCGTTCTTCTTAGTGAGAAACCTGTTCCAAAGCTTCCGGGCTGACTCTCCGGGCTGTTGAATTATATGACTTGAATCATAAGCGTCCGGAGGTCGGACATAAGTCCCTTGAAAGTTAGTCCGGAAAGCATCCTCGAGCTCCTCCCAACTTCCAATGGAATATTCTGGGAGGCTTTTCAGCCAGTGCCGAGCTGATCCTTTGAGCTTGAGGGGCAAGTATTTGATGGCGTGGAGATCGTCTCTGCGAGCCATGTGAATATGGAGGATGAAGTCCTCGATCCAGACCCCAGGGTCTGTGGTTCTGTCGTATGCCTCTATGTTCACTGGTTTGAACCCTTCTGGAAATTCATGGTCTAATACATCGTCGATGAAACATAGGGGGTGTGCGGCACCCCTGTATTTGGCTGTGCCATGGCGTTCGGACAGTTGTGATATTTGGTGGTGGCGGAGTGCTGGAGCGCGTTTCCTTGATCTGTAGATGGATCTAGTTGCGCCGGCCAGTTGATGCAAGTTCTCACGTCGGTCGTGTACTGACTTATGTGCGGCCTTGTTGGCCGCCCTATCGTGGCCACGAGGTCGTCGATCCGACCGGTCGGCGGTTTTGTTTTTTGGCAGCGGGGGCTCTAAGGCCTCGTCGTCGAATTCCGGCAGCAGCTTTCGCTTTGGGTAGCTCTTTGTCTGGCGACTACCACCGTACCTTTCTGTCGTATCGAGCAATTTATTCCATCTACTATTGAGTGTGTTTTGTGCGGCCTTGAGCCTTTGTTTTTGCTTCTTCAGACTTTTTGCAGTGGCAATAAGCCTTTCTTGCTCCAGCTGCCTTTCCAGGATGATGCGCTCGTCGTCGTCCGGACTGTTCTCCTGACCGGAGACGGGTTGGTCGTCTTGACGCTCGGCGTCGCCGTGTTCGAACAGCGGCTCCGCACTTTGTTCGTCGCCCGCTGGCTCACCCTGCTCTATCGCTGGGTCAATTTGGCTTCTTGCGCTATTATCGCTGTTTTTGCCAAGGCGGGATTCAGAGCGGCGCCTACGGCGCCGTTTTGATTGCTTCTCTTGGGAGCTATCTTTCGCTGCATCCTCCTCATTATTTTCTTTGGGTGTATCCACCATGTATATATCATGTGATGAAGTGGCAGTCCAGCGCTCTGTTGGTGATGGTTCCTGTTCGTCTCCTACATCGTTGTACATGCCATCGATGTCTTTGGAGTTGAAGTCGAGCATGTCGGTTAAGTTGTCGATAGTGGCTACTATGTGGGTGGTGGGTGGGGAGTAAATTTCTTCGTCATCCGCACCCCACTCGAGCCGGACATAATTCGGCCATGGTTCTCCAGACAGGGAGAGGGATTTTAACGAGTTCAGTATGTCGCCGAAGGGCGAGTGCTGAAAGATATTTGTGGAGGTGAATTCCATGATCGGCGCGCAATCGGACTCGATAGGTATGGGCACGGGTGGTTCAAAGTCCGTGGCCGAGGATGAGTCCAGCAGTTCGGCGACACGGCTCTCGTGAAGGGTAAGGTCAGTATTCGGCTCTATCGCCGCTGGTGGTGCGGCCTTCGTGGCGGAGTCTGTCCTCCCGTCCTCGGATGGCGCGATCTGCTCCGGACTGAAGGCCGGAGCGATTGCTGGCATGATCTCCCGAACACTGTCCGACGGCAGAGCTATATCATGCTCGTCGTCATCATGCGGCAGACCTGGCATGGTCCCGAATCCGTCAAAGATCAAGTCTCCACGAATATCGGCAGTGTAATTCAAGTTTCCAAACCTGACCTGATGGCCAGGGGCGTAGCTCTCGATCTACTCCAGATGGCGAAACGAGTTGGCCCGCAGTGCAAAGCCGCCGAACACGAAGATTTGTCCGGGGAGGAAAACCTCACCCTGGACCGCATCGTTGTCGATGATCGAAGGGGCCATCGAACCTTGCAGCGACGACACAGTGGAACTCTCAATGAAAGCACCAATGTCGGTGTCAAAACCGGCGGATCTCGGGTAGGGGGTCCCGAACTGTGCGTCTAAGGTGGATGGTAACAGGAGGCAAGGGACACAATGTTTACCCAGGTTCGGGCCCTCTCGATGGAGGTAATACCCTACTTCCTGCTTGATTAATCTTGATGATATGAGTAATACAAGAGTTGATCTACCTCGAGATCGTAGAGGCTAAACCCTAGAAGCTAGCCTATGGTATGATTGTTGTTGTCCTACAGACTAAACCCTCCGGTTTATATAGACGCCGGAGGGGGCTAGGGTTACACAGAGTCGGTTACAATGGGAGGAGATCTACATATCCATATCGCCAAGCTTGCCTTCCACGCCAAGAGAGTCCCATCCGGACACGAGACGAAGTCTTCAATCTTTTATCTTCATAGTCCAACAGTCCGGCCAAAGGATATAATCCGGCTGTCCGGATACCCCCTAATCCAGGACTCCCTCAGGGGCCACACCCCGGAGACCCGTGCCTCCTATTCAGACATGCCACCACACCACCCTGCATGTATTAGGGCCCGTTGCGACGCTGCGGTGGCATTGCAACCCCCAGGGCCCCCGTCCCACCTAACCCTGTAGCGTTTGACCACTAGATCTAGCCCTTTGACTTTACACAGACGGGCTTTTACCAGTGGACCTCTCCACCTGGTTGTGTTAGGTCAGTCCATAGGAACAATTTGGAGCAACATCCGGGCCAAACCCACAGCAAGATCCCCTCCGTGTAGATCCGACGCGTCCGTTTCCCCCTCCAGGAGCCGGTGGTGGCGCCGTCCGTGGAGGGGGGGCCACACCTCGGAGACGCGTGCTACCTCTTCGGACATGCCACCACACCACCCCGCATGTATGAGGTCCCGGTGCGATGCTCGGTGGCATTGCTACCCCCCAGGCCCCCCGTCCCGCCTAACCCTGTAGCGTTTGACCACGAGATCTAGCCCTTTGACTTTACACGGACGGGCTTTAACCAGTTGAACTCTCCACCCTGTTGTGTTAGGTCAGCCCATGGGAACACTTTGGAGCAACATCCAGGCCAAACATACAGCGAGATCCCCTCCGTGTAGACCCGACGCGTCTGTTTCCCCCCTCCAGGTGCCGACGGGACAGGGTACCTGGGGGGTAGCAATGCCGCCACGAGTTGTGGTGGGCCCTCCTACGCTTGTGGAAGCGTGGTGGCAGGCGCAGCCACCCGGCACGCGGCTCCGGGTGTGCCCCCCTCATGGGCGTCGCCACCGCTGTGTCCCGAAGTGGGGGGCGTCTATGCCACAGAAATATCGCACAGGGTCTTCGAAGGGAAGAAACAATAGTGGATACATAAAAAATGTAGCACTTTAAAAAAATAAATTAAAGTTAATATAAATAAAAATTAAAAAATTAAAAAACTATGCCTACGGCTTGCCTGTCGGCATAGGTGGCCACGTTGGACCCATCCTAATGTAGACCACCAAGCCGCCGGCATAGTGATCCCCCCTTATCCACTTGGCGGTTGCCCCTTTGTGTCCACTCATGCCCTATCCCCACACCGTGCCGCACCTTCCCGCGCTGCCGCCTCCACTTCATGCCGCGCGCCGCACCACAGTCCCTGATAACCCACAAGTGTAGGGGATCAATTGTAGCCTCTTTCGATCAGTAAGAGTGTCGAACCCAACGAGGAGCTAAAGGTGGAACAAATATTCCCTCAAGTTCTATCGACCACCGATACAACTCTATGCACGCTTGACATTCGCTTTACCTAGAACAAGTATGAAACTAGAAGGACTTTGTAGGTGTTGTTGGATAGGCTTGCAAGATAATAAAGAGCACGTGAAAAAAAGTAGGGGCTGTTTAGATCAAGAAGCAATAAAGTAAATATAGCGAGTGTGGAAAAGTGGTGGTAGGAGTTGTGAAATTTTCCCTAAGCAATTGACTACTTTACTAGACCGGTAGCAAGTTTTATGTGGGAGAGGCATAAGCTAACATACTTTCTCTTCTTGGACCATATGCACTTATGATTGGAACTCTAGCAAGCATCCGCAACTACTAAAGATCATTAAGGTAAAACCCAACCATAGCATTAAAGCATCAAGTCCCCTTTATCCCATACGCCACAACCCCCCTTACTCGGGTTTATGCTTCTGTCGCTCAAGCAACCCACTATAAGCGAATCATGAACGTGTTGCAACACCCTACAGCGGGAATCCCTCATGCTTGTGCGACACAGAGAGCACCATAGGACAACAACATAACCACAAGCAAATTAAACCAATCATAGCAATTCATCAATCACCGATAGGACAACAAAAATCTACTCAGACATCATAGGATGGCAACACATCATTGGATAATAATATGAAGCATAAAGCACCATGTTCAAGTAGAGGGTACAGCGGATTGTGGGAGAGTGGACCGCTGAATATAGATGGGGGAAGGTGATGGAGATGTTGGTGAAGATGGCAGAGGTGTTGGTGTAGATCGCGGTGATGATGATGGTCCCCGGCGGTGTTCCGGCGCCACCAGAAGCGAGGGGGAGAGAGCCCCCCTTCATCTTCTTCTTCCTTGACCTCCTCCCTAGATGGGAGAAGGGTTTACCCTCTGGTCCTTGGCTCCCATGGCGTGGGAGGGCGAGAGCCCCTCCGAGATTGGATCTGTCTCTCTGTCTCTCTCTGTTTCTGCGTTCCCCTCCGTTCTATTTTGCCGTCTCTTATATATCCGGAGATCCGTAACTCCGACTGGGTTCAAACCTTCGCCCAGATTTTCTCAGAAAATTAGCTTTCTTGCGGCAAAAGAAGAGCGTCAACCGCCTTATGGGGTGCCCACGAGGGTCAGGGGCGCGCCCCCTGCCTCATGCCCCCCTAGGGCACCGTCTCGCGTTGATTCTTCTTCCCAGATCTCACAAATATTCTAAAAATATTCTCTGTCCATTTTTATCCCGTTTGGACTCCGTTTGTCATGGGGTTTTTGCGACACATAAAACGTGCAAGGAACCGGCACTGGGCACTAGATCAATATGTTAGTCCCAAAAATAATATAAAAGTTGCCAAAAGTATATGAAAGTTGAATAATATTGGCGTGGAACAATCAAAAATTATAGATGCGACGGAGACGTATCAGCCCCCCCCCCCGGCCGCCACGCCGCTCCAGCGTTCGCAGCCGCCACCGCCGCCTCCACTCCGCACCGCGCCACCATCCCCACCCATGCCGTGCCTCCGCATCCACTCCATGCCGCGTCGTCGTCTCCACCCCCCTCCGCCGGACGCCCTCTCACCGGAGGCCCCGGCCTCTGCCCCGGCCTCTGCTCCGCCCCTCCTCCGCGTCGTCGCCCCGCCCCGCCCTGCCCGACCTGCTCTACCCCGCCGGTCGCCACCTTGCCCCCGACCTGCCCTGCCCCGCCGGCCGCGACCTCGCCCCCACCCTGTGCTGCCCCACTGCCCGCCGGCTCCCCCCGCCGGTCGCCGCCTCGCCCCGACCGGCCCTGCCTCTCCCTGCCGGTGAAACATTGATGACCTAGAAGTGTAGGGGATCTGTCGTAGTCCTTTCGATAAGTAAGAGTGTCGAACCCAATGAGGAGCTGAAGGAAATGGAAAGCGGTTTTTAGTAAGGTATTTTCTGCAAGCACTGAAATTATCGGTAACAGATAGGTTTGTGATAAGGTAATTTGTAACGGGTAACAAGTAATGAATGTAAATAAGGTGCATCAAGATGACCCCAGGGACGGATTAAGGGGGGGACGAGGGGGGGCGAGACCGCCCACCCAACGATCGAGTCGTCCCTCGATAGCGATCGACTATTCCGTAATATTTCTGCCTACATACATGTACGTAAACTGCTTCGCCCCCCCCCCCCCCTATCTCCATTGACCTTGATAACTAACGTGAATCCTCAGCCCATGTAACCTTTTTTTTGAGAAATCCTCATCCCATGTAACTTTTTTTGAGAAATCCTCATCCCATCTAACTGGTACAGCCCATATGGAGCACACAAAATGCGAAGCAGGCCATCGTGAAAAGCAAAGAGGCCCTGTTAGTTATTACCGCACTAAGCCACGTATCGATAGGATGATGGATGCTAGTCTGTTCGTTTCCACGCCGCTCCGATCGAATCCCTCCATCGCGCCACCAACAATAAGTGGAGAAGGGAAAGGGGACGCCGGGACAGGCAGGCGCAGTTGCGCCGATCCACGGCCACGCTGCTGGTTGCCGGCAGCCCGGACACGCAGTTGAGCGGCAACAACTTAAGGGGAAAAGGTAATTTATGTTTACATCGGATTAGTTCGTGCCTCTAATAAAAACTATAGAAGTATAATCATACAAACATCTTGATCCAAACACAAACGTGAAGAGGAAGAGGAAGAGAGTCGAATCATCAGTTATAAAGTTTCCAATTATTTATTTGTGCTTGTGTATACATGAAGAGGAAGAGAGCCGAATCGATTCACAAACTTTCCAAACAAGTTGATTCAAGTTCTCAACCATCGAAACATGATGCTGCTGTGCAATCTTGTGAAGCGAACCAACCTAATCCTAACTGAGGCTAAAGACTTCCATTGATGTCGCCATGAGGTAAGCAATAATTATTTAATTCAAACATTTAGAGCTTCTTAATACATTATATCTAATAATTATTCTCTGTTGATTGCATGAGGTGGTTAATGTTTCAAGCATCTCTTTTTAGAGGAAATGGTGAATAACAGGATGCCAAGAACCAAGGTAATAACCGGACCTTAATTTAACTGATATGCAAGCTCCTAATAAGAAATTATGCAACTAATAAAATTTCATAGATTACCTCTGTCGTTGTTGTCTATCTATTAGTTCTTAAATCTGCATCTCTTTTTCCTCTTATCACAGTAACATGTTGGTTAATTCTGTTAAGAAATTAGTGGAAAGCAGGGTAACCTAAGGGGAAAAATCTCTTATGCCATTGTCTTTGCCCCCCCTATGGTCAAAACCTGGCTCCGTCCCTGGATGACCCAATCCTTTTTGTAGCAAAGGACAAGCCTAGAAAAACTCTTATATATATGAAAATGCTCCCAAGGACACATGGGAATTATCATCAAGCTAGTTTTCATCACGCTCATGTGATTCGCATTCGTTACTTTCATAATTTGGTATGTGGGTTGACCAGTGCTTGGGTGTTGTCCTTCCTTGGACAAGAATCCTACTTATTATTAACCCCTATTGCAAGCATCCGCAACTACAAAAGAAGTATTAAGGTAAACCTAACCACAGCATGAAACATATGGATCCAAATCAGCCCCTTACGAAGGAACTCATAAACTAGGGTTTAAGCTTCTGTCACTCTAGCAACCCTTCATCTACTTATTACTCCCCAATGCCTTCCTCTAGGCCCAAACAATGGTGAAGTGTCATGTAGTCGACGTTAACATAACATCACTAGACGAAAGACAACATACATCTCATCAAAATATCAAACGAATACCAAATTCACATGACTACTTATAGCAAGACTTCACCCATGTCCTCAGGAAGAAACATAACTACTCCCAAATCAAATTCATGTTCATAATTAGAGGGGTATTAATATGCATAATGGATCTGAACATATGATCTTCCACCGAATAAACCAACTAGCATCAACTACAAGCAGTAATCAACACTACTAGCACCCCATAGGTACCAATCTGAGGTTCTGGGACAAAGATTGCATACAAGAGATGAACTAGGGTTTCAGAGGAGATGGTGCTGGGGAAGATGTTGTTGGAGATTGACCCCCTCCCGATGAGAGGATCGATGGTGATGACAATAGCGATGATTTCCCCCTCCCGGAGGGATGCTTCCCCGGCAGAACAGCTCCACCGGAGCCCTAGATTGGTTGCGCCAAGGTTCCGCCTCGTGGCGGCGGTGTTTCGTCCCGAAAGCTTGCTTATGATTTTTTCCAGGGTAGGGGGCGGCCCCCACCCTCGTGCATGGTGGGTGGCCCCCTCTGGTTGATTCCTTCGCCAGAATTTTTTATTAATTCCAAAAACTGCCTCCGTGAAGTTTCAGGATTTTTGGAGCTGTGCAGAATAGGTCTATAATATTTGCTCCTTTTCCATCCCAGAATTCCAGCTGCCGGCATTCTCACTCTTCATGTAAACCTTGTAAAATAAGAGAGAATAGGCATAAGTATTGTGACATAACGTGTAATAAAAGCTCGTAATGCAATAAAAATTGATATAAAAGCATGATGCAAAATGGAGGTATCAACTCCCCCAAGCTTAGACCTCGCTTGTCCTCAAGCGAAAGCCGATAACGAGAAATATGTCCACATGTTAAGAGATAGAGGTGTCGATAAAATAAAATACGGACATGAGGGCATCATGATCATTCTTATAACAACAACATGTATATATATATTGTCATATGATTTCTTATGCTAAACTAACAATCTATTCACAATGCCAAGTATGAATCAGAAACTTCATTAAGAACAAACAAACTATAATCTCAGTCATTGGAGCAATTGCAATTTATCATAGCATCAGAAAGAGTCAATAAAAGAGCTTTTCAGCAAGTCCACATACTCAACTATCATTTAGTCTTTCACAATTGCTAACACTCGCGCAATACTTATGGGTGTGAAGTTCTAATCGGACACAGAGAAAGATAGGGGCTTATAGTGTTGCCTCCCAACCTTTTACCTCATGGGTAATTTCAACAATAATAGTTCATGCCAACTCACATCGAATTGGATATATATATCAGGATCTTTCCAACACAATGTGCTTGCCAAAGGATAAAATGTAAAAAGGAAAGGTGAAGATCACCATGACTCATGTATAAGGTATAAGACAAGAATAAAATATAGGCCCTTCACACACTAGTAGAAAAGGGGGCAGTGGTCCAGGCCGGATCAGCCCATTAGTCCCGGTTCCATCCAGAACCGGGACAGATGGGGGCATTGGACCCGGTCCGTGAGCCCAGGGGGGCGGCCGGGCCATGTGGGCCATTGGTCCCGGTTCGTCTGGACCTTTTGGTCCCGGTTAGTGGGATGAACCAGGACCAATGGGCCTGGCTCCTGGCCCACCACCATTGGTCCCGGTTGGTGGCCTGAACCGGGACCAAAGGCTCCCCTTTAGTCTCGGTTCAAGCCACCAACCGGGACCAATGAGGTGCCTATATATACCCTCGCCCGCGAGCAGAGCACTCCAGTGCTTTGTTTTTCTCAGGCCGGCGAGGGAGGTGTTTGTGGTGCTCTAGCTCACCTCCTATGCACATGAGGTGTTCGATGAAATGCCCGAGCCACAGTAGTTAAGCTTTCTCCTCTCGAAGCTCGACCTCCAAGCTCCATTTTCCTCGATATTTGTCTAGATTTAGCGGTCTGTCACGCCCCACCCCCGTCTTCACCGCCGTTGATCACCCACGCCGATGTCATCACCGACACCACCATGGTGAGCCTCTTGTTCTTATCTTCTTTCTGAAAGGAAAAATATTCTTACTTGTATAATTTTCTTACTTTTATTATTGCATCTTATATAGTGCAATGGTTTTGGTATCCGCCCCCGTCGGCCCTCGTCCTGTATATGATTCGGATGTGGTATATATATTATCTTTATAACTATTGGTTCATTTATTGTTTATGAAAATTATGCGGACCAACGTGACATAGATTTTATTTATCTAGGATGTATGTGAAGTGGAAATTCCAACCGACCCTATTGTCGAGAGGTTAAATTTAGTTGAAGAAGAAAACAATTTCTTGAAGGAAAAAATAAAAAAAATTGAGGAGGAGAAGATGATATTGGAGTTGCATGTTGCGGATGTCGTCGATGATCACAAGATCAAGATGGATGCAATGCGCTTGAAGATTAGAAAGATTAGAAAATATGCCATTCATACTGAGGCTTGGTATCATTATGCCGTTGGATCAATTGTTACCTTGGTTGCGATTATGATCGCCTTTGTTTTCGCATTAAAATGTTTTACATAGTTTCAATGTATGGTTTAATTAATTAGATGCTCTGGAGAGCTATATGTTCTTAGATGAGAACTATGTATGTACTTTGGTTTTAATGTGATGATGAACTTCTATTAATTTGGACACTTAATTATATATAATGCACGCAGAGGAACCGGCAATGGATGTACGGTGACAAACACACCTCTGAGTACATTAAGGGCGTGCATGAGTTTCTCGATGCGGCCGAGGCAAACAAGTAGAATGGTTTTATGTGTTGTCCATGCCCTAATTGTTGGAATACGAAGTCTTACTTTGACCGGCAAATCCTTCACACCCATCTGCTTTACAATGTTTCATGCCACACTATAATGTTTGGACAAGGCACGGAGAAATAGGGGTTATGACGGAAGACGGCGAAGAAAAAGAGTACGATGACAACTATGTGCCCCCTGAATACAGTGATGCTGCAACGGGGTGAGCTGGTGAAGATCAAGAGGAACCAGACGATGTGCCCAATGATGCTGCAACGGGTGAAGCTGCTGAAGATCAAGAGGAACCAGACGATGTGCCCGATGATGATGATCTCCGCCGGGTCATTGTCGATGCAAGGACTCAATGCGAAAGTCAAAAGGAGAAGCTGAAGTTCGATCGCATGTTGGAGGATCACAAAAAAGGGTTGTACCCCAATTGCGAAGATGGCAACACAAAGCTCGGTACCGTACTGGAATTGCTGCAGTGGAAGGCAGAGAATGTTGTGCCTGACAAAGGATTTGAGAAGCTACTGAAAATATTGAAGAAGAAGCTTCCAAAGGATAACGAATTGCCCGACAGTACATACGCAGCAAAGAAGGTCGTATGCCCTCTAGGATTAGAGGTCGAGAAGATACATGCATGCCCTAATGACTGCATCCTATACCGCGGTGCATACAAGGATCTGAACGCATGCCCGGTATGCGGTGCATTGCGGTATAAGATCAGACGAGATGACCCTGGTGATGTTCACGGCGAGCCCCACAGGAAGAGGGTTCCTGGGAAGGTGATGTGGTATGCTCCTATAATACCACGGTTGAAACGTCTGTTCAGAAACGGAAAGCATGCCAAGTCGATGCGATGGCACAGTGAGGACCGTAAGAAAGACGGGAAGTTGAGAGCACCCGCTGACGGGTCACAGTGGAGAAAAATCGTGAGAAAGTACCGGGATGAGTTTGCAAAGGACCCAAGGAACGTATGGTTTGCTTTAAGCGCGGATGGCATTAATCTTTCGGGGAGCAGAGCAGCAATCACGGCACCTGGCCTGTGACTCTATGTATGTATAACCTTCCTCCTTGGATGTGCATGAAGCGGAAGTTCATTATGATGCCAGTTCTCATCCAAGGCCCTAAGCAACCCGGCAACGACATTGATGTGTACCTAAGGCCATTAGTTGAAGAACTTTTACAGCTGCGGAATGGAAACGAGGTACGTACGTGGGATAAGCACAGACAAGAGGAATTTAACCTAAAGGCGTTGCTGTTCGTGACCATCAACGATTGGCCCGCTCTCAGTAACCTTTCAGGACAGACAAACAAAGGATACCACGCATGCACACACTGTTTAGATGACACTGAAAGTATATACCTGGACAAATGCAGGAAGAATGTGTACCTGGGCCATCGTTGATTTCTTCCGACCAACCATCAATGTCGAAAGAAAGGCAAGCATTTCAAAGGCGAGGCAGATCACCGGAGGAAGCCCGCCATGCGTACCGGTGATCACGTACTTGCTATGGTCAATGATTTACACATAATCTTTGGAAAGAGTTTCGGCGCACTAGCTGTTCCGAATGACGCTGAGGGACACGCACCCATGTGGAAGAAGAAATCTATATTTTGGAACCTACCCTACTGGAAAGACCTAGAGGTCCGCTCTTCAATCGATGTGATGCACGTGACGAAGAACCTTTGCGTGAACCTGCTAGGCTTCTTGGGCGTGTATGGAAAGACAAAAGATACACCCGAGGCACGGGAGGACCTGCAACGTTTGCACGAAAAAGATGGCATGCCTCCGAAGTAGTATCAATGTCCTGCCAGCTACGCTCTTATGAAAGAAGAGAAAGAAATCTTCTTTGAATGCCAGCTCAGTATGAAGGTCCCGACTGGCTTCTTGTCGAATATAAAGGGAATAATAAATATCCCAGAGAAAAAGTTCCAGAACCTAAAGTCTCATGACTGCCACGTGATTATGACGCAACTGCTTCCGGTTGCATTGAGGGGGCTTCTACCAGAAAACGTCCGATTAGCCATTGTGAAGCTATGTGCATTCCTCAATGCAATCTCTCAGAAGGTGATAGATCCAGAAATCTTACCAAGGCTAAGGAGTGATGTGGCGCAATGTCTTGTCAGTTTCGAGCTGGTGTTCCCACCATCCTTCTTTAATATCATGACGCATGTCCTAGTTCATCTAGTCGACGAGATTGTCATTCTGGGGCCCGTATTTCTACACAATATGTTCCCCTTTGAGAGGTTCATGGGAGTCCTAAAGAAATATGTCCGTAACCGTGCTAGGCCAGAAGGAAGCATCTCCATGGGCCATCAAACAGAGGATGTCATCGGGTTTTGTGTTGACTTCATTCTTGGCCTTAAGAAGATAGGTCTCCCTATATCGCGGTATGAGGGGGAGACTGACTGGAAAAGGCATGCTTGGAAGGGACTCAATAATATGCAGGGACGGATATTCTTGGTCTCAAGCACACTACACAGTTCTACAGAACTCTACCTTGGTGACCCCATATGTCGATGAACACAAGAACAGTCTGCGCTCCAAACACCTGGAGCAGTGCGACGACTGGATTACATGTGAACACATCAGGACTTTCAGCAGTTGGTTGGAAACACGTCTCAGAGGTGACAACACTGGTTGTGATGAGCTGTACTTGTTGTCTAGGGGACCATCTTTGACTGTAATGATTTGGAAAGGATACGAGATAAATGGGAATACATTTTACACAATTGCCCAAGATCAAAAGAGCACCAACCAAAACAGCGGTGTCCGCTTTGATGCAGCAACCGACAGGGGAAAGGACACATATTATGGTTACATAGTGGACATATGGGAACTTGACTACGGAGTAGATTTTAAGGTCCCTTTGTTTAAGTGCCAATGGGTCTATCTGTCAGGAGGCGGGGTACAGGTAGACCCACAGTACGGAATGACAACAGTCGATCTGAAAAATCTTGGGTACACTAACGAACCGTTCGTCCTAGCCAATGATGTGGCACAGGTTATCTATGTGAAGGACATGTCTACTAGATCGAGAAAAAGAAAAGATAAGGAAACGAATACATCATACGATGAGCCAAAGCGCCACATAGTTCTTTCAGGAAAAAGGGACATCCTGGGAGTGGAGGGCAAGACAGACATGTCTGAAGATTATGAAAAGTTTCATGGAATTCCTCCCTTCAATGTCAAGGCTGACCCAAGCATCCTGATAAGCGGTGAAGATTATCCATGCTTATGGCGCAATAAGCAAACGACACAAGCGAAGAAAAAGTGAAGACTTACTCCCGCAACTATTATGATGATACCATGCCAAATTTGTAACAAACGAGTATGCTATGCCAACTTTTTCAGAGTTCATTTGAAAAATATGAATTTAGGTTTAATTTTCTCTGTAAGTGCATCTATGTTCACTAACAGAGAAGTTTATAATTTTTGTGACCTAAAAGAAAAAAGAAATCACTAAAAAGTATAAGTATTTAGTTCTAAGTAGAAATAAAAAAATAAATAGCAAAAAAGAAAAAAATGGCTATAATATTTTTTATGACTAACTAAAATTACCAAATTGAGTATAATGATAAAACACAGTAATATTAAATAGCAGGATGACTCAAAAATCAATTTTTATACTAAAGTTATTCATAAACTAGTGATTCACACAAATTTTAAAAAATTCAAATTTAAACTATTCAAATTTTAAAACTAATGGCACTAACAGAAAGTTTATAATTTTTGTGACCTAAAATAAAAAAGAAATCACTACAAAACTATAAGTATTTAGTTCTAAGTAGAAACAAAAAAACAAAAAAACAAAAAAAGTGCCACCTACTGGGCCCCCACGGCCTGAATACGACTAGAAACCCTACCATGGGCCAGGATTCAGGCCCGCGTGAGGCCCAGTAGGCCCACAGGCACATATTGCAGTGTTAGGCCCGGAAGCCTGCTTTAGAGAGGAGCTCGAGAGGGATGGCGCACCGCACCTTATAAACAGGTGCGCCTCCCTCTCAACTAGCAAGGTGGGACTAAATATTTGGGTTCGGGGCAGCACAGGCCTTTGGTCCCGGTTCGTGGCATCAACCGGGACCAATCCCACCCTTTAGTCCCGGTTGGTGCCACCAACCGGGACAAAAGGCCGCCGGTTCCCGCCCTTTGGGCTGCTGAAAAGAGGCCTTTGGTCCCGGTTGGTGGCACCAACCGGGACTAAAGGGGGGCATTGGTCCCGGTTGATGCCACGAACCGGGACCAAAGGCTTTTCTATATAAGTAAACACTTAGCAGTTTTCGACCAAATCACACACTTCTCCCCCGACACCCCCTGCTCCTCCTCGTCACCGTCGCCACCCGACGCCCCTGCTCCTCCTCGCCATCGCCCCGACGGCCAGGCTCGCCTCGCCGTCGCTGCCGCCACCGACGCCGTCAGGCTGATCGCCTTCGCCGTCGCTGCCGCCACCGACGCCGTCAGGCTGATCGCCTTCGCCGTCGCCGCCGCCCCCTCTGAGCACAGCCCCCTCCCGTCCTGCGCCCCTGCGCCCCTCTGCTGCGCGGCCGCCGCGCCGCCGCCCCTGCCCTGCGCGGCTGCCGTGCGCCGCCCCTTCCCTGCGCTGGCGCCGCACGCCGCCCAGCCGCCCCTGCCCTGCCCCGCCGGCCGGCGCCACCGCTGCCGCCATGCCCCTCTGCCCACCACTTTTTTATTAGTTTAATTTTTTTTCATATATATATAATGTATGTGTATGTAATTGGCTATATGTTTTTATTCATATGTTGCAATATGTTTTATTATTTTTATTAGTTTATTTTTTTGTTCATATGTGATGTATATGTGTATGTGTCTATAATGTATATGTGTATGTGATGTATGTGGCTAGAATTTGCTAAATATATATGTTAAAAATGTTTTTTGTTCATAGAAAGTTTTTTGTTCATATATAGAAAGTTACAATTTTAGAAAAGTTTTATATATGCAAAAGTTACAATTTTAGAAAAAGAAGGATAGGAAAGAAGAAAATAAGAAGAGGAAAGAAAGAAGAAGAGGAGAGGAAAAGAAGAGGAGAAATAAATAAGAAGAAAAAACAAGAAAAAGAAGAGGAGAAGAAGAAAGGAATAGTGGAGAGGAAGAGAAAATAGAATATTTTCTCTTCTTCTCCACTATTCCTTTCTTCTTCTCCTCTTTTTTTTCTTCTTTTTTTTCTTCAATCTTCTCCTCTAGCTATTCCTTTCTTCTTCTCATCTTTTTTCTTCTTCTTCTTCTTCTTCTTCTTCTTAATTTTTATCGGGAACGAGGGTCGTCGAGGGTCGCCGAGCGGTAGAGGAAACCCTAATTAAATAGCAAGATCGTCGGTGTGAGATACATGTGGCCGTCGGTGTCGGACACTACATCCACGTCCCACAAGTGACGCGGGCTTCGATGCCCACATCACTAATATATCCATCTGTCATGTTTGAATAATAATTGCCATGTTGTAAATATTTGTAGAAACTATGGACACCGCCCGAGACGAAGCAAACGAAGTGTTGTTGAGGGACATAATTGCAGAAAGAAGTGATGCCGTCTCGTTGTTTCTCAACGACACCGATGGTCTGGAAGGATTGGGTGAAGAAGCTGGCTCCGGTGCAAGAAGGAGAACGTGAGGACGGCTCCGGTGACCCAATGCCGGTGCAAGAAGGAGACCGTGATGACGGCTCCGGTGACCGAACCGAGTCCGGCCAGGTATATATATTAGTTAAGCCTGTGCTGACTAGCTAATTGAGGCATTCATTGTTTTGGTATATACACATATTAATTAAGTCTTTGTTCTTTTTTCTAGCCCTCCGGATCGAGCACAACTGAGGTAAAGAGACGAGGCCCGAAGAAAAAGTTGAGCTCGCATGAAAGGTTTGAGATCATAGCAATCGCGCCCGACGGCCAACCGATTGAACCCATCCGAACAAAGAACGCATTTGTTGCTCAGTGCGGGGTTCTGGTTAGGGACAAGATCCCGATCAGCATCCAGCAATGGTTAAAGCTGGCTACAGAAGACCCTGAGGTGTCTTACGTAAATGATATGCAGAAAAATGATCTTTGGACTGAGCTGAAGTCAAATTTCACCCTACCACCAGAGGATGATCCGGAGAAGCCAGTTAAAGAGCAATTAATCAAGTCTTTTGCTCTTAAGAGGATGGCAGACCTATTCAGGAGGTGGAAGAAAGAGCTGAATAGGTTTGTCGGTAAAAAAGAGACTCCAGAATTCAAGGGCAGTGAGGGAGTCCTGGATTAGGGGGTGTTCGGATGGATGGACTATACCTTCAACCAGACTCCAGGACTATGAAGATACAAGATTGAAGACTTCGTCCCGTGTCCGGATGGGACTTTCCATGGTGTGGAAGGCAAGCTTGGCGGTGCGGATATTCAAGATCTCCTACCATTGTAACCGACTCCGTGTAACCCTAACCCTATCAGGTGTCTATATAAACCGGAGGGTTCTAGTCCGTAGGACAACTTCATCATACAACAATCATACCATAGGCTAGCTTCTAGGGTTTAGCCTCCTTGATCTCGTGGTAGATCTACTCTTGTACTACCCATATCATCAATATTAATCAAGCAGGAGTAGGGTTTTACCTCCATCGAGAGGGCCCAAACCTGGGTAAAAACATCGTGTCCCTTGTCTCCTGTTACCATCCAGCCTTGACACACAGTTCGGGACCCCCTACCCGAGATCCGCCGGTTTTGACACCGACATTGGTGCTTTCATTGAGAGTTCCTCTGTGTCGTCACTTTCGGGCTCGATGGCTCCTTCGATCATCAACGGCGATGCGGTCCAGGGTGAGACTTTTCTCCCCGGACAGATCTTCGTCTTCGGCGGCTTCGCACTGCGGGCCAATTCGCTTGGCCACCTGGAGCACATCGAAAGCTACGCCCCTGGCCATCAGGTCAGGTTTGGAAGCCTAAACTACACGGCGGACATCCGCGGAGATTTGATCTTCGACGGATTCGAGCCACAGCCAAGCGCGCCGTACTGTTTCGAGAGCCATGATCTAGCTCTGCCGCCGAACAGTGCCCTGGAGGCCGCACAAGCGCCGGTTCCGACCCTTAATTCGGAGCCTGTTGCACCGATCGAGGAGCTACGATATCAAAGGCGATCGAGCCAAACGCCAGCCCCACTCTCCGCGCGGCCCGTCACTCCGAGGAGCCGGATTCTTCTCCGAACTCCGAGCCTCCTGTGCCCACGCCGATCGAATCCGATTGGGCGCCTATAATAGTGTTCACCGCTGCGGACATCTTTCAGCACTCGCCTTTCAGCGATATCCTGAACTCTCTAAAGTCTCTCTCTTTATCAGGAGAACCCTGGCCGGACTACGGTCAGCAAGGATGGGATGCGGACGATGAAGAAATTCAAAACCCAGCCACCACCCACTTTCTAGCCGCTGTCGACGATTTAACCGACATGCTTGACTTCGACTCCGAAGACATCGACGGTATGGACGACGATGCAGGAGGTGCACAGGAACCAGCACCTGTAGGGTGCTGGAAGGCCACCTCGTCATATGACATATACATGGTGGATACTCCAAAAGATGGAGATGGCGATGGAACAGCGGGGGATGACACCTCCAAGAAACAGTAAAAGCGTCGGCGTCAGCAGCGCCGCTCTAAATCCCGCCAAAGCAAAAACGGTGATTCCAGCACCGGAGATAATAATACCCCGGATAGCGCCGAAGAATACCCTCTCTAGCAAGATTCGGCACAGGAAGATGGAGAAGCCAGCCCTCATGAGAGAGCGGCGGACCGAGAAGTCAAGGACGATAACTATATGCCTCCCTCCAAAGACGAGGCAAGCCTCGACGACGGCGAATTCGTCGTACCATCAGACCCCGCCGAACAAGAGCGTTTTAAACGCAGGCTTTTAGCCACGGCAAGCAGCCTCAAGAAAAAGCAGCAACAGCTTAGAGCTGATCAAGACTTGCTAGCTGACAGATGGACTAAAGTCCTTGCGGCCGAAGAGTATGAACTCGAACGCCCCTCCAAGAGTTACCCGAAGCGCAGGCCGCTACCCCGATTAGAGGAGGAAGCACCTACATCACCAGCGCACGACATGGCCGACCGGCCACCTCGCGGCCGCGACAGAGAGGCCTCTCGGCCCTCCGTCCAACCCATGCCCCGACGCCGATCAAAGGCACGGGAAAACGTGCTAGACCTGTGAGACGTACTGGAGGACAAGGCAAGGCAAACAAGATCGGTCTATGGATCGCGCAGGCGCCCCACGACACGTGACGGTGATCTTAATTCCGGATACAACCAATCTGGCCGGGCCGAACACAACAGACATAGCTCTTTCGAGCTGCGTCGTGACATAGCCCAGTACAGAGGCGCCGCACACCCACTATGCTTCACAGATGAAGTAATGGATCATAAAATCCCAGAGGGTTTCAAACCCGTCAACATCGAATCATATGATGGCACAACAGATCCTGCGGTATGGATCGAGGATTATTTCCGTCATATCCACATGGCCCGTGGCGACGATCTATATGCCATCAAATACATCCCGCTCAAACTTAAGGGACCGGCCCGGCATTGGCTTAACAGCTTGCCAGCAGACTCAATCGGTTCCTTGGAGGACCTGGAAGCCGCATTCCTCGACAACTTCCAGGGCACTTATGTGCGACCACCGGATGCCGATGACCTAAGCCACATAATTCAGTAGCTAGAAGAATCGGCCAGGCAATTCTGGACATGGTTCCTAACAAAGAAAAACTAGATAGTTGACTGTCCGGATGCAGAGGCCCTAGCGGCCCTCAAGCATAACATCCGTGACGAGTGGCTCGCCCGGCACCTGGGACAGGAAAAGCCGAAGTCCATGGCAGCCCTCATGACACTCATGACCCGCTTTTGCGCGGGAGAAGACAGCTGGCTAGCTCGCAGTAACAACTTAACGAAAAACCCTGGTAATTCGGATACCAAGGACAAAAGTGGCAGGACACGTCGGAATAAGCAAAAGCGCCGCGTCAGTAGCGACAACAACGAAGATACGACAGTTAATGCTGGATTTAGAGGCTACAAATCCGGTCAGCGGAAAAAGCCATTCAAAAAGAATACCCAGGGCCCGTCCAATTTGGACCGAATACTCGACCGCTTGTGCCAGATACATGGCACTCCCGAAAGGCCGGCCAATCACACCAACAGGGATTGTTGGGTGTTCAAGCAGGTAGGCAAGCTAAGAGTCGAAAATAAAGACAAGGGGTTGCGTAGCGATGACGAGGAGCCCAGGCCGCCGAACAATAGTGGACAGAAGAGTTTTCCCCCACAAGTGCGGACGGTGAACATGATATACGCAACCCATATTCCCAAGAGGGAGCGGAAGCGTGCGCTACGGGACGTATACGCGATGGAGCCAGTCGCCCCAAAGTTCAATCCATGGTCCTCTTGCCCGATCACTTTTGATCAAAGGGACCACCCCACTAGAATCCGTCACGGCGGCATTGCCGCATTGGTTCTTGACCCAATCATCGACGGATTTCACCTCACAAGAGTCCTCGTGGACGGCGGAAGTAGCCTGAACCTGCTTTACCAGGATTCATTGCGGAAAATGGGCATAGATCCCTCGAGGATTAAGCCCACAAAAACGACCTTCAAAGGCGTTATACCAGGTGTAGAGGCCAACTGTACAGGCTCAGTAATACTTGAAGTGGTCTTCGGATCCCCGGATAATTTCCAAAGCAAAGAATTAATCTTCGATATAGTCCCGTTTTGCAGTGGCTATCACGCCCTTCTCGGGCGAACTGCATTTGCAAAGTTTAATGCGGTTCCGCACTATGCATATCTCAAGCTCAAGATGCCAGGCCCTCGAGGAGTAATTACGGTCAACGGAAACACCGAACGCTCCCTCCGTACGGAGGAGCACACGACGGCTCTCGTAGCGGAAGTACAAAGTAGCCTTCTTAGGCAATTCATGAGTTCGGCCGTTAAAAAGCCAGACACAGCCAAGCGCGCCCGGAGTAACCTACAACAAGACCGCCCGGCACGTTCTCAGCGGGTGTAGCAATGCGGTCCCAACCCCAGCCCTCGCGATATAGCGAAACCAGTCCTTCGCGTACATAACTACGCTCTTGAAATACCATGGGCACAGGGGAAGGGGCACAATAACGGCAAGCCTAAAATACGGCTTAAAACATACTAGGGGCTGCCGGATTCTTTTTTAAATTTTCTCTTACTTTCAGGACTCCATACCTCGGACGACCTGTTCGGCAATTCAATTGCCGCACAAACGATGCAAGAGCCAAGGAGGCAGACCAGCCACGCCGCATTATGGAACTTCCAGGTGGTCTCTGTTACGAGCAGTATACCTGTTTTGAATACAATTCCGCAGCCTTCCCCTGGCCAGGACATGTTAAATAGTCCAATATCTTTCGCTTATCGCACTACTTGTATCGTCCTGCTCTTATAGCAGCCCTTATATAAACAATGCATAGCTTTCTGTCTATTTTTTTGCATTATCTTCTTTTCATATATATGTTCATGACATGTTGCACCCGTACACTATGGTACGACAAAATACGCCAGGGGCTTTAGTACCCATAAATACGGAGTGAGAAGTCCGTACACATTCACAAGTGCAGCACCCCGAACTTATAGCACTATATGCATCGGCTCCGAATCATGATTTGGGTCAATGGTTGGGTTTGCCCGGCTCCTATGTTTTGGTACCTTACGTTCCGCTATATCGGCTAAGGTAGCACTAGGAGAACCACTGCGATTGTGCCCCGGTTGAGCTGGGTTAAGCACCTCAGTGGAGAAAGCTAAAACTGACTGTCATGATGAGGCGAGAGACCGGTCGCTGTTCGAGAGGTTTTTCGAGTCCCTAAAGGCTTATGCCGCTTCGAGCGAATAGCTGGCTTTTGTCCGGCCAAGGCGTGGATAGCGCCCCGAACTCGGTCTTCCGAACTAGGGGCTTCGCCGAAGTTTAAAATTATAGAGTTCTATGGCTAAGTGAGAGTGTTCAAGCATTGTAGTCCGATTGCCTGGTTCGTTGTGCTGAGCGCCTCCCTCGAAGGACCCAACTATGGGAAAAAGAGCGCCCATGTTTATCCCGAACACCCCAGCACTAGTGGCATGGGGGCAGAAGCCGACGACTGGCCATCTCTCAATTTTTCGATAAACGGCCGCACAGAAAGTAATATTTTAAATTCAACAAGCATTGCTTAGCGCATATGAACAAGTTTTCAGCGCACACGATAAACACAAGCGAGTTCATTCAAAAATTATATCCTTGGTACATTCGTCCGCCACAAGGCGGGCACCCGCAAGAACATCCTTATAGTAGTTCTCGGGCTTGCGATGCTCTTTCCCCGGCGGCGGCCCGTCCTTCACAAGCTTCTCACCGTCCAGCTTACCCCAGTGAACCTTTGCACGGGCAAGGGCCCTACGGGCACCTTCGATGCAGACGGAATGCTTGATGACCTCGAGCCTTGGACAGGCCTCCACCAGCCGCCGCACCAGCCCGAAGTAGCTCCCAGGCAGGGCCTCTCCGGGCCACAGCCGAACTATGAAGCCCGTCATGGCCTGTTCGGCCGCCTTGTGGAGCTCGACCAGCTGTTTCAGCTGGTTGCTCAAGGGCACTGGGTGTCCAGCCTCAGCATACTAAGACCAGAACACCTTCTCTGTTGAGCTGCCCTCTTCGGTGCGGTAGAATGCGGCGGCATCAGATACGCTGCGGGGAAGATCTGTGAATGCCCCTGGAGAGCTCCGGATTCGGGTAAGTAACAAGTAATTTACTTTTATACTTCTGCTTTGCATAAAGAATGCCTTACCCGCCGCTATCTTTTTCACCTCCTCCAACTCCTGGAGGGCCTTTTGGGCTTCGGCCTTGGCAGACTTGGTAGTCTCAAGGGCCGCCGCAAGCTCGGACGCTTGTGTCGTCGACTCAAGCTCCAAACTCTCATGTTTGTTCATGAGAGCCTGAAGCTCTTGCCGCACCTCGCCGACCTCGGACCCAAGTTTCTCTCGCTCGGTGCACTCCGCGGCCGCTTTCTTTTCGGCCTCAGACAGCGCCTGCTTGAGGGTCGCCACCTCAGTCATGGCCCCTACAATAAGCAGTACAATCCTGTTATTTTTTGCAATCACGTCTTTCTATAGGCACTTTTTATATAAGGTATTTCTTACCTTCTCTCTCCTCGAGCCGCTGCTTGGCAAGGCCGAGCTCTTGCTCGGTCCGCTCGAGGCCCTGTTTCAGGGCACCCACCTCCGCAGTCAGTGCGGCGGTGGCTAGCACCGAAGCCTGCACACGCATATTGACTCTTTGTTATTAGACTCCTGCAAAATTTATTAGATCCTCTATTCGGCTTTTCTTTTCGAACGCCAAACAGAGCATCAGGGGCTACTGTCTATGCGGTTATATTTTTTTCATATTTTTTACTCACCTCGAAGCCTGTCAGAAGGCTATCGCAAGCTTCACTCAGTCCGCTCTTGGAGGACTGAACCTTCTGGATCACCGTACTCATAATAGTATGGTGCTCCTCGTCGATGGAGGCACCGTCAAGCACCTCCAGCAGATTGTCCGGCACCTCCGGCTGGACGGAGGCCGCCGGCTCAGAAGGCTTGCTCCTCTTGGAAGGAGTTCGCCTACCGCGGTCCGAAACTGTTGAAGGTTTCGACGCGGTGTCCGGCTCAAAGCCGGACTTGGAGCCCTGGGGGGTCTTGTCCCCTTTACTTCTGGGGTCCGGGAGGTCGTGTTGCGGCTCCTCCAGGACCACCTCCTCCTGCCCCGGAGCTTATTGCGACACCACTTCGGTGTCGTCCACAGTATGGGGGGAGACAGCGGGCAGAACAGAGGTCACGTCCGACGAATCCAGGGAGCCGCTCGACGACTCGTCGAGTCCGGCCCGGGGCGGACTGCATAATTATGATCAACATTAGGGAAAGCTGTGCAACAAGGGAACGTCATGAGTTATTCTGATGTCCGAACTTACGATTTCGCCGGACGCTTGGCCCTGTCTGGACACTCCTCCTCGTCCTCTTCGGCGTCGGGGGAGTAGTCCGGCGGAGGGGTCTTCCTCTTTCTGGACCCTTCGGCCTCCCCCATTGGGGTGGCCTTCCTTTTCTTTCCTCCCCCCGCTGGAGGGGGAGAGGTTTCTCCTTCCTCCTCCTCCTCGTTTTAATGGGAGGAGAGCGTCTCGGACTCGTCGGATGACGAGTCCGACACCACCATATTACGGGAACTCTTTCGAGTCCCCGTGGCCTTCTTCTTCTTGGCCTTCTTCTCCGGCACCACATAAGGCACCGGAACCAGCAGCTTTGCTAGGAGAGCAGGGGCTGGGTCTTCGGGCAAGGGAGCCGGACAGTTAATCGGTCGGGACGTTGCCTTCCAAGCCTGTTAAAGGTAAGGGAGTTTAGATCCCGCATAGAGTCAAACTATGAAAGATCTTAACATCCTGTAAAAGGTGAAAATAGCTTACCTCGCTAGCGTGACGCTGCGAGCTGTATCCGCGGTCCTCGGAAGTGGATGTGGGGGCCTCGGTGCCTTTGGTTAGCACCTTCTAGACGTCTTCATACGTCGTGTCGAAGAGCCTGTTAAGGGTTCGGTGTTGCGCCGGGTCGAATTCCCACAAATTAAAGTCCATTGTTGGCACGGGAGGATCCGGCGGATGAGCATAACCTGGATTACATTGACAAGCTTGATTGGCTTGTTCACCAGGGACTGGATGCATGTCTGCAATCCGGTCACTTCTTCCTCGTCGCCCCGCGACAGGCCCGTCTATTTCCAGGACATAAGCCTCGTGGGGGGTCCGGATCGGAACTCAGGGGCTGCGATCCATTCCGGATCGCGTGGCTCGGTGATGTAAAACCACCCAGATTGCCACCCCTTTAGGGTCTCCACGAAGGAGCCCTCGAGCCATAGGACGTTGGGCATCTTGCCCGCCATGGCGCCTCAGCACTCCGCCTGGCTGCCATGCACCACCTTGGGCTTGACGTTAAAGGTCTTGAGCCAGGCCGAAATGGGGGCGGATGCGGAGGAAAGCCTCGCACACGATGATAAACGCCGAGATGTTGAGGATGAAGTTTGGGACCAGATCGTGGAAATCCAGGCCGTAGTAGAACATGAGCCCCCGGACAAAGGGGTGGAGTGGAAAACCCAGTCCGCGGCGGAAGTGGGGAAGGAAAACTACTCTCTCATGGGGCCTTGGAGTGGGGAGAAGCTGCCCCTCCTCGGGAAGCCGGTGCGCGATGTCCTTGGACAAGTATCCGGCCTTCCTTTGCTTTTTTACATGGCCCTCCGTGACGGAGGAGGCCATCCATTTGCCTCCAGCTCCGGACATTGCTGGAGAAGGTTGAGATGGGAAGTGCGGGCTTGGGCGTTGGAGCTTGAGTGCGCGGAAGATGGGAAGGCAAAGGAGGAAGAAGGCGTAGGTAAAAAGGTGGATCCTTATCCCCTTATATGGGCGGATGCGGCTGTGCGTCCCCACCAGCCTAGTAAAACTTGCTTGCCTCCCAAGCACCATGATAAATGGCGCGGTTGGGTTACCCATGTCCGTATTGATGAGAATCCTGTAAAGGGGGGGAACACAATCTCTGCTTTGACAGGACGTGCCAAGGAAACCGCCTCGCAAAACGTGCTGAGGTGGAAAAATAAAAACGATTTGAGTAAAGGACTTGGCCGTGGTGTGATGTCACGCTGCGGAATACGTCAGCAGATTGGATTTGTGTTAGTATTATTATCTCCACGGCAATATGTGGAAACTTGTTTTGCAGAGCCGGATACTATTCTTGGTGTTTAAAATCTTCTTGAAGAACTTGGAGGAGGAACCCGCCTTGCAATGCCGAAGACAATTTGCGCGCCGGACTCGTCGTCATTGAAGCCTGGTTCAGGGTCTACTGAGGGAGTCCTGGATTAGGGGGTGTTCGGATGGCCGAACTATACCTTCAACAGGACTCCAGGACTATGAAGATACAAGATTGAAGACTTCATCCCGTGTCCGGATGGGACTTTCCTTGGCGTGGAAGGCAAGCTTGGCGGTGCGGATATTCAAGATCTCCTACCATTGTAACCGATTCTGTGTAACCCTAACCCTATCCGGTGTCTATATAAACCGGAGGGTTCTAGTCTGTAGGACAACTTTATCATACAACAATCATACCATAGGCTAGCTTCTAGGGTTTAGCCTCCTTGATCTCGTGGTAGATCAACTCTTGTACTACCCATATCATCAATATTAATCAAGCAGGAGTAGGGTTTTACCTCCATCGAGAGGGCCTGAACCTGGGTAAAAACATCATGTCCCTTGTCTCCGGTTACCATCCAGCCTTGACGCACAGTTCGGAGATCCGCCGGTTTAGACACCGACAGGCAGATATGTGAAGATCAGAGATCACTGGCCCGGATTTGTGGCCAACAAGACATCGGAAAAGAGTAAGAAGATGTCGGCGACAAACAAGAAAAATGCTGCAAAGAAGAAGCATCACCATCGCACGGGGTCAGGTGTCTACCTCGTAGCCCGGCCTAAGTGGGCCAAGGCTGAGAATGATCTGGTTGAAAAAGGGATCGAACCAGAGATAATGAACTGGCCAGACTGTTGCCGGACTTGGTTCTTCGGGGCTGGCGGAACCTTGGACCCTGTAATAGGGAAGTGCATTCGGAGGGACGAGCAACTTGACATACCCTTGAAGAAGCTTCGGTACTATATCGCTGCAGCGCAGAAAGGGACGTTCCTTCCAGACAGAGAGAACGACGAGCTCACAAAGGCCCTCGGAAATCCTGAGCACCCTGGACGGACACGAGGCACGCTAGGCTCCATTCCGTGGAAGGCAAGGTTTCCGGACGCAGGCATTTACAAAAGCCACGAGAGGAGGAAAAAAGTGCAGCAGACCGAACTGCAGGCGCTGCATGCAAGGGTACAAGCGATAGAGGAACGAGAAGCAAATCGCAGCAAACGACTTGCCGAAGCTTCCCCTGAAGCTACCCCGCCATCTCAGCGGAGAAGCAGCGTGGCTTCCACCGAGCTGCTTCAGCCGGAGCTTGTCTTGACGGGTCCTGCCAGCTATCCCGTGGATGCTATCACGGAGGCTCAAAATTGCCACCTTATGACGCAATGGATTAATATGAAGGTCAAGGCGGCTGTTGGCTCTGTTTATCCTAATTAACCCGATGCAACTTATCACTGCCGGCCGATTCCAGAAGGATATGCTAAGGTGATGGTAGATGAAATAATGGAGGGATTTGAGGACCTCCCGCTTGACCACCCTACTGGAGTAGGGGAGACTCGGCTGGGTTCTTCTCTTAAGACTCCATGCCTATGGCGGAAGGAGCTCATCAACCTTCCGAACTGGACGCCTCCGCCTCCTCCTCCTCCTCCGGCAAGTCAGGGCACTCCGCCTCCTCCACCGCCTCCTCCTCCGGCGAGTGACGATCAGGGCCCTCGGCCGGCTCCTTCTCCAGCGCGTGGCGGCACTCCGCCTCCTTCTCCGCCTGCGCCGGCGTGCCCGAGCAGCCAGTCTCCTCCTTCTCCACCTCGTCAGCAAGGGCGGAAGAGACCCGCCACCGCTCCGGCAGCTGCTCCGGTGCGTCGTAGTCCTTCTCCTCCGCCTCGTAAGCAAGTAAAGAAGACTGCCGCTCCGTCTGCTCTGCCGGCGTCTAGCAGTACAGCCAGAGGCGGGAGGACATATAGATTCGGTCCTTCTCTGAAGACTCCGAAGAAGTTACCATACGAGATGACCCCGGAGGAGAACGCGAAGATCGTGCGAACCGAAGTGAAGGACTGGTTTCAAGGGTTGAAAGCACAGAGACATCCACCTCCGGAGGAGAAGGTAGATCTGGTGAAAGTGAAGCACACTCTGGCTGCCCTAGCAAAACCACCCAAGCCTCCGCCGAAAGGCAACTATGAGCCCATTATTGCAAAGACATGGGCCGAAGCAAAGCGGTCGGGATGTACAGTCAGTGATCAAAGGCAGAAAGAACGACCAGCAGCTCGGAAACAAATTTCCCAGCTCGGCGAACAAGCGAAGCAATCGTGCCCCCGCTCAAGGTGCCTAGCGACATCGTCAATCCGAGGATGGTGCCCGGTTATAGCAATCTTGACGATTACCTGCCCGAAGATGTACATTATGCTCCCATGGAGGTGCAGATACACAGATACGAGTACGGGAAGCCTTTCGTCAAAGATGAAAAATCTCTATCAACGTTGATGCGAAGATTGCATGATTGGTACTTGAAAATCTGCAGAGAGTCTGGGGGGAGGAGTACTTTGTATGCGAGAGTTAAGCCGGAGCATGACCTCGTTGGAATTGAACTGTTGCCTATTCCATTTGAGGAGTTCTATTAGTTTTTCAATCAATTGGCCCTCGATAAAGCAGCGGTCACCTGCTACTATCTGTAAGTACTACTACATTTGTCATTAAGTCTCTCTATATAGCTCAGCTCTTTGATTGCATGTATTTATAATTATCCTCACTATATTATGCAGATTGAAGATCGCCGAATTGAAGACAAGACAAATGGGTGATATTGGGTTCGTTAACACATATCTCATAGATGCAACTGAGGTTGAAAAAAGGCCCGAAGATACCGAGGCCAACTTGCTACGATCATTCAAAAGAAATGAACACAAAGATATAATACTCTTTCCTTACAACTTCAAGTGAGTGTTACTATCTTGTGCATATTCGGTTTCCCTTATATATTACTCCAGGTTATAGTAATGTAATTGATGAGTTATGCATGCGTGCGCAGTTACCACTATATTCTCCTAGAGATTAGGCTTGAACAGGGAGTAGAAAAGCTCTGGGACTGTCGAAGGATCTGCAATTTAGCCACCCGAAAGTAAGTACTATAGTAGCATGTTCCGCGCATCTACTAGTGATTCAAGCGCTAGTTTCATCAATACCATTTGGCATTCTTGCTTATCAGTTTGATTGACCTATATTTCTTGTAAAGTGGTTGTGGCAGGAACAAGGGAATGATTTCTGTGGATACTACGTCTGCAAGTCCATCCGCCACACGACCTGTGAGCGGGGCGGGTACTCTGCCGAACAATATGAAGTGCGTAAATAACAATATTCACAATTTTTTTATTACCATCATTTGTGTTGAGTTTCATTCATATATATATATATATATATATATATATATGTATTGACCCCCTTCTTCAAATTAGATGTTCCGGATGCGTAATGAACTCCTAGCACCAGATCGCATGCGAGCTATTCAAGAGGAATTGGCGGCATTCTTTCTTGACCACGTGATCGCTGAAGACGGAGAATACTATGTGGACCATGCGTCCATAATTTAGGAGATTATATTTATAAGAGATAATTATTGTATATATGTAGCCGGTAGTGTCGGACGATAGATATACGAGAACTTGGTGTTCGACCAATCTCTCGGAGAAGGAGAGGTGGTTGATATCACTTCTCTCTGTATGCATATATGTTCATGACGATCTTCTGTTTCCTTCGTTTGCTTACTAGCTAGCTAGCGTGTCTAGTCCTCTCTATACGTATGTATAGTACGTAGCGTCGACCAAGCACGGACATAAGAGAGGACACTTCTCTCTATTAATTACCTATCTAACACAATATATGAAATACCTAAATTAACCCCCCAAAACCCCACCCCCCCCCTTTCAAAAAAAAAACAAAAACCCCAGCCACAGAAATGCTGACGCGTGGATGCCTATTTGTCCCGGTTGGTGCCACCAACCGGGACCAAAGGCCCTCCTACCTGGGCTCAGCGCGGAGGCCACGTGGAGGCCCATCTGTCCCGGTTCTAGTTAGAACCGGGACTAAAGGGTCGGGGCATTAGTACCGACCCTTTAGTCCCGGTTGAGGAACCAGGACAAAAGGCCCTTATGGACCGGGACAAGAGGCCCTTTTTCTACTAGTGACACAGAGAGATGCAGAGATTGTCATGTGTTTTTGTGGTTGGATGCACGAAATCTAAATGCAAAAGAACATCACTTTATATTGCCACTTGTCATATGGACCTTTATTATGCAGTCTGTCGCTTTTATTTCTTCCATATCACAAGATCGTATAAAGCTTATTTTCTCCACACTAATAAGTCATACATATTTAGAGAGCAATTTTTATTGCATACAACAATGAAAACTTACTTGTAGGATCTTACTCAATCCATAGGTAGGTATGGTGGACACTCATGGCAACACTGGGTTTAAGGATATTTGGAAGCACAAGTAGTATCTCTACTTGGTGCAAAGAACATGGCTAGCATGAGAGGGAAAGGCAAGCTCAACATGTTGGATGATCAATGACAATATACTTTACTTCAGATATAAGAAAACATAACCCATTACGTCGTCTTCCTTGTCCAACATCAACTTTTTAGCATGTCATATTCTAATGAGTGCTCACAATCATAAAAGATGTCCAAGATAGTATATCTATATGTGAAAACCTCTCTTTCTTTATTACTTCCTATTAATTGCAACAATGACCAAAACTATGTTTTTCAACTCTCAACAACATTTATTCATCATACTCTCTATATGTGAAGTCATTACTCTCCATAAGATCAATATGATCTCTTTATTTCTTTTTACTCTTTCTCTTTTCTTTTATTTTTATTCCCTCAAGATCATAGTAAGATAATCAAGCCCTTGACTCAACACTAATCTTTATTATATATAGCTCACGGACTCGAATACATAGGAGGATCATAAAGCAAAACTCAAAACTATATCATACTAAAACTTTATTCTACTAGATCAAGATATAACCAAAATGATCAAACTAAGAAAAACGGTAAAGATAGGAGTGTGATGGTGATACGATACCGGGGCACCTCCCCCAAGCTTGGCAGTTGCCAAGGGGAGTGCCCATACCAGATAGTCAGTTCTCCTTCCTCGGAGGTGGTGATGATGGAGTTCTTGATGATGTGGGCTTGTCATCCCTCTTCCAAGGCATAGGCTCGCCATCATAGAAAGATGATCGAGTCTCCGGGATCCTCAAATCTGCAGCTAAACTCATCCTCTTGAATCTATATTCATACTCACAGTTTTGATTTTGCTGGTCATAGATCAGGGCTTGCAGGTGCTCGATTTTCTCGTGAGGTTAAACATGGCCTCCCCAATGTTCTTGGCATCCATCTTGTGGTTGTTGGTGAACTCCGCGATCATCATGTGGTTGGTGTCGAGTCCGCGTTCCACCATCCCTTGGCACTTGAAAACTTGCTACTCCATTGCTTCGAGTCTTGTCTCCACGCTTCCGGTCCTCCTTGGTCCCTCAACATCACGGATGTGCAGCACCCCCTCATGCATCTCAATGGTTTGAGGATGTTGCAGCACTTCCGTGAGGTAGGGTTTGATGACCTTCTCGAAGAACTTGTCCTTGGGGGCACTGGAGACGTCATGGTGATCTAGATGTGTCAGAAAAATAGCTCGAAACAAAAACAAAGGATATTTGCGTGGAACGGTGGTCAAAACCTTCGGGAGATTATATAGTGAATTTTTACCGACCAAGAGAAGTATCTTGCAAGAAAACGGAGTCCGGAGAGCACACGAGGTGCCCGTGAGGCAGGGGGCATGCCCAGGGGGTAGGGCGCGGCCTCCACCCTCGTGGCCGCCTCGTGTCCTTCCCGGACTGCATCTTATTTTTTGTTTTCTTAAATATTCCAAAACAGAGAGAAATTGCTATTAGAACTGTTTTGGAGTTGGTTTACTTACGTACCACGTACCTATTCCTTTTCGGAGTCTGAAGCGTTCTGGAAAGTGTCCCTTATATATTCCTCCGGGGTTACGGTTTCAATAACATTGGTTTCGACATTTATGGGATTACCTAAGATATAATGCTTAATTCTTTGACCGTTCACCACCTTAGGACTTGTGCCTTCGAAGTTGTTGATTTTTATTGCACCGGAACGATAAACTTCCTCGATAACGTAAGGGCCTTTCCATTTAGAGAGAGGTTTTCCTGCAAAAAATCTTAAACAAGAGTTCAATAGCAACTCATAATGACCTACATTAAACTCACGCTTTTGTATCCTTTTGTCATGCCATCTTTTAACTTTTTCTTTAAACAGTTTAGCATTCTCATAGGCCTGGGTTCTCCATTCATCGAGCGAGCTAATGTCAAATAACCTCTTCTCACCGGCAAGTTTGAAATCATAGTTGAGCTCTTTAATGGCCCAATATGCCTTATATTCTAGTTCGAGAGGTAAGTGACATGCTATTCCATAAACCATTTTATACGGAGACATACTAAGGGAGTCCTGGATTAGGGGGTGTTCGGATAGCCGGACTATACCTTCGCCGGACTCCAGGACTATGAAGATACAAGATTGAAGACTTCGTCCCGTGTCCGGAAGGATCTTTCCTTGGTGTGGAAGGCAAGCTAGGCGATGCGGATATTCAAGATCTCCTACCATTGTAACCGACTTTGTGTAACCCTAACCCTATCTGGTGTCTATATAAACCGGAGGGTTGTAGTCCGTAGGACAACCATCATCATACACAATCATACCATAGGCTAGCTTCTAGGGTTTAGCCTCCATGATCTCGTGGTAGATCTACTCTTGTACTACCTATATCATCAATATTAATCAAGCAGGAGTAGGGTTTTACCTCCATCGAGAGGGCCCTAACATGGGTAAAATAAAGTGTCCCTTGTCTCCTGTTACCATCCGACCTTGACGCACAGTTCGGGACCCCCTACCCGAGATCCGCCGGTTTTGACACCGACATTGGTGCTTTCATTGAGAGTTCCTCTGTGTCGTCGCCTTTAGGCCCGATGGCTCCTTCGTCTTCGGCGGCTTCGCTCTGCGGGCCAATTCGCTTGGTCATCTGGAGCAGATCGAAAGCTACGCCCCTGGCCATGAAGTCAGGTTCGGAAGCTTAAACCACACGGCTGATATCCGCGGAGACTTGATCTTCGATGGGTTCGAGCCACAGCCAAGCGCGCCGCACTATCTCGAGGGGCACGATCTAGCTCTGCCTCCGAACAGTGTCCTGGAGGCCGCACACGCACCGGTTCTGATCCTCGACTCGGAGCCTACTGCACTAATTGAGGATGAACGGTTGGACGTCACCTCGGGGGCCGCAATCTCAAAGGCGATCGAGCCGAATGCCAGCCCCGCACTCCGCACGGCCCATGACTCTGAGGAGCCGGATTCTTCTCCGAACTCCGAGCCTCCTGCGCCCCTGCCAATCGAATCTGATTGGGCGCCTGTAATGGAGTTCACTGCCACGGACATCTTTCAGCACTCACCTTTTGGTGATATCCTGAATTCACTCAAGTCTCTCTCTTTGTCAGGAGAGCCCAGGCCGGATTACGGTCTGCGAGGATGGGATACGGACGATGAAGAAATTCAAAGCCCTCCCACCACCCACTTGATAGCCACTGTCGATGATTTAACCGACATGCTTGACTTCGGCTCCGAAGACTTCGACGGTATGGACGACGAGGTAGGAGACGAACAAGAACCAGCACATGTAGGGCGCTGGACGGCCACCTCGTCATATGACATATATATGGTGGACACTCCAAAGGATGGAGATGGCGATGGAACAACGGAGGATGACACCTCGAAAAAACAGCCAAAGCGCCGGCGTCAGCGGCGCCGCTCTAAATCTCGCCAAAGCAAAAACGGTGATTCTGGCACGGGAGATAATACTACCCCGGACAGCGCCGAAGAACACCAAACCCAGCAGGATTCGGCGCAGGAAGATGGAGAAGCCATCCCTCACGAGAGAGCGGCAGAACGAGAGGTCGAGGATGATAACTACATGCCTCCCTCCGAAGACGAGGCAAGCCTCGACGACGATGAATTCGTCGTACCATCAGACCCCGCCGAACAAGAGCGTTTCAAACGAAGGTTTTAGCCACGGCGAACAGCCATAAGAAAAAGCAGCAACAACTTAGAGCTAATCAAGATTTGCTAGCTGACAAATGGACTGAAGTCCTTGCAGCCGAAGAGTACGAACTCGAGCGCCCCTCCAAAAATTACCCTAAGCGCAGGCCGCTACCCCGATTAGAGGAGGAAGCGCCTACATCACCAGCGCACGACATGGTAGACTGGCCACCTCGCGGCCGTGACAGAGAGGCTTGTCGAACCTCCACCCAAGCCATGCCCCGACGCCGCTCAACTAAGGCACGGGAAAATGCGCCAGACCTGCGAGATGTACTGGAGGATAAAGCAAGGCAAACAAGATCGATCTACGGATCACGCAGGCGCCCGACGACACGTGACGATGATCTTCACTCCGGACACAATAAATCCGGCCGGGCCGAACACAACAGACATAGCTCTTCCGAGTTGCGTCGTGACATACCCCTGTACAGGGGCGCCGCACACCCACTATGCTTCACAGATGAAGTAATGGATCATAAAATCCCAGAGGGTTTCAAACCCGTAAACATCGAGTCGTACGATGGCACGACAGATCCGGCGGTATGGATCGAGGATTATCTCCTTCACATCCACATGGCACGCGGCGATGACTTACACGCCATCAAATACCTCCCTCTCAAACTCAAAGGACCGGCCCGGCACTGGCTTAACAGCCTGCCAACAGACTCAATCGGTTCTTGGGAGGACCTGGAAGCCGCATTCCTCAATAACTTCCAAGGCACTTATGTGCGACCACCGGACACCGACGACCTAAGCCACATAATTCAGAAGCCAGAGGAATCGGCCATGCAATTCTGGACACGGTTCCTAACAAAGAAAAACCAGATAGTCGACTGTCCAGACGCAGAGGCCCTAGCAGCCTTCAAGCATAACATCCGCGACGAGTGGCTTGCCCGGCACCTGGGACAGGAAAAGCCGAAATCTATGGCAGCCCTCATGACACTCATGACCCGCTTTTGCGCGGGCGAAGATAGCTGGCTAGCTCGCAGCAACAACTTATCAAAGAACCCTGGTAATTCGGATACCAAGGACAAAAGTGGCAGGACACGTCGAAATAAGCAAAAGCGCCACGTTAGCAGCGACAACAATGAAGATACGGCAGTAAATGCCGGATTCAGAGGCTATAAATCCGGTCAGCGAAAAAAGCCATTTAAAAAGAATACTCAGGGCCCGTCCAGTTTGGACCGAATACTCGACCGCTCGTGCCAAATCCAGGGATTGTTGGGTGTTCAAGCAGGCAGGCAAGTTAAGCGCCGAACACAAAGGCAAGGGGCTGCATAGAGATGACGAGGAGGAGCCCAGGCCGCCGAACAACAATGGACAGAAGGGGTTTCCCCCACAAGTGCGGACGGTGAACATGATATACGCGACCCACATTCCCAAGAGGGAGCGGAAGCGTGCGCTACGGGACGTATACGCGTTGGAGCCAGTCGCCCCAAAGTTCAACCCATGGTCATCTTGCCCGATCACTTTTGATCGAAGGGACCACCCCAGTAGCATCCGTCATGGTGGCTTTGCCGCATTGGTTCTCGACCCAATCATCGACGGATTTCATCTCACAAGAGTCCTCATGGACGGCGGCAGTAGCCTGAACCTGCTTTATCAGGATACAGTGCGGAAAATGGGCATAGATCCATCAAGGATTAAGCCCACAAGGACGACCTTTAAAGGCGTCATACCAGGTGTAGAGGCCAATTGTACAGGCTCTGTCACACTTGATGTGGTCTTCGGATCTCCGGATAACTTCCGAAGTGAAGAGTTAATCTTCGACATAGTCCCGTTCCGCAGTGGCTATCACGCCCTGCTCGGACGAACCGCATTTGCTAACTTCAATGCAGTGCCGCACTATGCATACCTCAAGCTCAAGATGTCAGGCCCTCGAGGAGTAATTACGGTCAACAAAAACACCGAACGCTCCCTCCGTATGGAGGAGCACACGGCGGCCCTCGTAGCGGAAGTACAAAGCAGCCTTTCAAGGCAACTCTCCAGTCCGGCCGTTAAAAAGCCGGACAATGCAAAGTGCGCCCGGAGTAACCTGCAACAAGACCGCCTAGCATCTTCTGAGCAAGCGTAGCAATACGGCCCCAACCCCAGCCATCGCAACATAGCGGAGCTAGTACCTCGAGTACATAATTACGCCCTTGAAATTCCATGGGCATAGGGGGAGGGGCACAGTAATGGCATTCTCACAATACGGCTTAAAACGTACTAGGGGCTGCCGGATTCTTTTTATTACTTTCAGGACCCCACACTTCGGACGACCTGTTCGGCTATTCGGCTGCCGTACAGACGATGCAAGACCCAGGGAAGCAGAAAAAGCTACGCCGCATTATGGAACTCTCAGGCGGTCTCTATTTCGAGCGGTATACCTGTTTCAAACACGATTCCGCGGCCTGCCCCTGGTCAGGACATGTTAAATAGTCTAATATCTTTTTGCTTATCGCACTACTTGTATCGTTCAGCTTGGATAAATAGCCTCTTTATAAAACAATGCATAGATTTCTATCTACCTTTTTGCATTATTCTCTTTTAATATATATATATATGTTTATTAAATAACATGATCGCACCCGTACACCATGGTACGGCAAACACACCAGGGGCTCCATTACCCTTTGATCTGGTGTGAGAAGTCCGTACACTTTCAGAAGTGCGGCACCCCGAACTTATAGCACTATATGCATCGGCTCCGAATCATGATTTGGGTCAATAGTTGGGTTTGCCCGGCTCCTATATTTTGGTGCCTTACGTTCCGCTCTATCGGCTAAGGTAGCACTAGGAGAACCACTGCGATTGTGCCCCGGTTCAGCTGGGTTAAGCACCTCAGTGGAGAAAGCTAAAACTGACTGTCATGATAAGGCGAGAGACCGGTCGCTGTTCGAGAGGTTTTTCGAGTCCTTAAAGACTTATGCCGCTTTGAGCGAGGAGCTGGCTATGTCCGGCCAAAGGCGTGGATAGCGCCCCGAATTCGGCCTTCCAAACTAGCGGCTTCGCCGAAATTTAAAATTATAAAGTTCTATGGCTAAGTGAGAGTGTTCAAGCATTATAGTCTGATTGCCTGGTTCGTTGTGCTGACCGCCTCCCTCGAAGGACCCAAGTATGGGAAAAAGAGCGCTCAGGTTTATCCCGAACACCCCAGCACTAGCGGCATGGGGGCAGAAGCCGACGACTGGCCATCTCTCAATTTTTGATAAATGGTCGCACAGAAAATAATATTTTAAATTCCATAAGCATTGCTTAGCGCATATGAACAAGTTTTCAGCGCACAAGATACAAACGAGCGAGTTCATTCAAATACTACATCTTTAGTACATTCATCCGCAATAAGGCGGGCACCGGCAAGAACTTCCTTATAGTAGTTCTCGGGCTTGCGATGCTCCTTCCCCGGCGGTGGCCCGCCCTTCACCGCCCTCTCTCCGTCCAGCTTACCCCAGTGCACCCTTACACGGGCAAGGGCCCTCCGGGCACCTTCGATGCAGACGGAGCGCTTGATGACCTCAAGTCGTGGGCAGGCCTCCACCAGCCGCCGCACTAGCCCGAAATAGCTTCCAGGCAGGGCCTCTCCAGGCCACAGCCGAACTAGTAATCCCTTCATGGCTTGTTCGGCCGCCTTGTGGAGCTCGACCAGCTGTTTCAGCTGATCGCTCAAAAGCACAGGGTGTCCGGCCTCAGAATACTGAGACCAGAACACACTCTCCCTCGAGCTGCCCTCTTCAGCTCGGTAGAATGCGGCGGTGTCGGATACGCTGCGGGGAAGATCTACGAACGCCCCTAGAGAACTCCAGATTCGGGTAGGTGACAAGTAGTTTACTTATATATTCCTACTTTGCATTAAGAATGCCTTACCCGCTGCTATCTTTTTCATCTCCTCCAACTCTTGGAGGGCCTTTTGGGCTTCGGCCTTGGCACTCTTGGCGGTCTCAAGGGCCGACGCGAGCTCGGACGCTTGCGCCTTTGACTCAAGCTCCAAACTCTCATGCTTTTCAATGAGAGCCTGCAGCTCTTGCTGCACCTCGCCGACCTGAGCCCCAAGCCTTTCTCGCTCGGCGCGCTCCTCGGCTGTTTTCTTTCCGGCCTCAGATAGCGCCTGCTTAAGGGTTGCCACCTCGGTTGTGGCGCCTACAATAAGTAGTATGATCTTGTTATTTTTTGCAATCATGCCTCTCTATAGGCACCTTTTTTCCTTTTTTGTAGGGTATTTCTTACCTTCTTTCTCCTCGAGTTGCCGTTTGGCAAGGTCGAGCTCTTGCTCAGTCCGCCCGAGGTCCTTTTTAAGGACATCCACCTGTGCAGTCAGTGCGGCGGTGGATAGCAGCGAAGCCTGCATACGCATATTGACTTTTTCTTGTTAGACTCCTGCGGATATTAATAGATCCTCTATCCGGCTTTTCCTTCCGAACACCGAACAGAGCATCAGGGGCTACTGTCTATGCGGTAATAATTTGACATATTTTCACTTACCTCAAAGCCTATCAGAAGGCTTGCGCAAGCTTCATTCAGTCCGCTCTTGGCGGACTGAACCCTTTGGATCACCGTACGCATAACAGTACGGTGTTCCTCGTTGATGGAGGCGCCGTCAAGCACCTCCAGCAGATTGTCCTGCGCCTCTGGTTGGACGGAGGCTGCCGGCTCAGAGGGCTTGCTCCTCTTGGAAGGAATTCGCCCGCCGCGAACCGGGACTGTTGAAGAGTCCGGCGCGGTGTCCGGCACAAAGACGGACTTGGAGCCCTGAGGGGTCTTGTCCCCTTTACTCCTGGGGTCCAGAGGATTGCCTTGCGGCTCCTCTCGGACTATCTCCTCCTGCCCTGGAGCTTGGCGGGACGCCACTTCGGCGTCGTCTGCCCTGCAGGGGGAGACAGCGGGCGGAACTGAGTTCACGTCCGACGAATCCAGGGAGCCGCTCGACGAATCGTCGAGTTTACCCCGGGGCGGGCTGCATAAATTACGTTCGACATTAGGGAAAGCTGCGCATTAAAAGAATATCATGAGTCACTCTGGTATATGAATACTTACGATTTCGCCGGACGCTTGGCTCTGTCCGGCCGCTCCTCTCCGCCCTCTTCGGCGTTGTGGGAGTAGTCCGGCGGAGGGGTCTTCCTTTTCCTAGACCCCTCGGCCTCCCCCGATGGGGCGGCCCTCTTCTTCTTTTCTCCCCCCGCTGGGGGGGAGAGCTTTCTTGTTCCTCCTCCTCGTTTCCATGAGGGGAGGGCGTCGCGGATTCGTCAGATGATGGATCCGACACCACCGTATTACGGGAACTCTTTCGAGTCCCAGTGGTCTTCTTCTTCTCGACCTTCCTCTCCGGCACCATGTAAGGCGCCGGAGTCAACAGCTTCACTAGGAGAGCTGGGGCCAGGTCTTCAGGCAGGGGAGCCGGACAGTTAATTGGTCCGGATATCGCCCGCCAAGCCTGTCAAAGGTGAAGGGAGTTTAGATCCCGCATAGAGTTAATCTATGAAGAGCTTAACAAACCTGTCAAAGGCATAGATAGCTTACCTCGCTAGCGTGATGCTGCGAGCTGTATCCGCGGTCCTCGGAAGCGGATGCGGGGGAGTCGGCGCCTTTGGTCAGCACCTTCCAGACGTCTTCATACGTCGTGTCGAAGAGCCTGTTAAGGGTTTGGTGCCGCGCCGGGTCGAATTCCCACATAGTGAAATCCCGTTGTTGGCACGGGAGGATCCGGCGAACGAGCATCACCTGGATCACATTGACAAGCTTGATCGGCTTGTTCACCAAGGACTGGATGCAAGTCTGCAGTCCGGTCACTTCTCCCTCGTTGCCCCACGACAGGCCCATCTCTTTCCAAGACATAAGCCGCATGGGGGTCCGGATCTGAACTCGGGGGCTGCGACCCATTTTGGATCGTGTGGATCGGTGATGTAAAACCACCCGGCCTGCCACCCTTTTAGGGATTCCACAAAGGAGCCCTCGAACCAGAGGATGTTGGCCATCTTGCCAGCCATAGCGCCTCCGCACTCCGCTTGGGTGCCGCACACCACCTTGGGCTTGACGTTGAAAGTCTTGAGCCAGAGGCCGAAATGAGGGCGGCCGCGGAGGAAGGCCTCACACACGAGATGAACGCCGAGATGTTGAGGATGAAGTTCGGGGCCAGATCGTGGAAATCCAGGCCGTAGTAGAACATGAGTCCCCGGACAAATGGGTGAAGTGGGAAACCCAGTCCGCGAAGCAGGTGGGGAAGGAAAACTACCCTCTCATGGGGCCTTGGAGCGGGAAGGAGCTTCCCCGTCTCAGGAAGCCAATGTGGGATGTTCTTGGACAGGTATCCGGCTCCTTAGCTTTTTTACTTGAGCCTCCGTAACGGAGGAGGCCATCCACTTTCCTCCCGCTCCGGACATTGCTGGAGAAGGTTGAGGTGGGAAGAGCGGACTTGGGCGCTAGAGCTTGAGTGCGGGAGAGATGGATTGGCAAAGGAGGAAGAAGGCGTAAGTGAAAAGGTGGATCCTTATCCCTTTATATAAGCGGATGCGGTTATGCGTCCCCACCTACCTAATAAAACTCGCTTGCCTCCCAAGCGCCGTGGTAAGTGGCGCAGTTGGGTTACCCATGTCCGTATTGATGAGAATCCCGTTAAAAGGGGCACACGATCTCTGCTTTGAAAAGACATGCTAAGGAAACTGCCTCGCTAAACGTGCTGAGGTGGAAAAGTGAAAATAATTTGTATAAGGAGCTTGGCCGCAGTGTTATGACGCACTGCGGAATGCATCAGCAGATTTGATTTGTGTTAATATTATTCTCTCTATGGTGATATGTGGAAACTTGTTTTGCAGAGCCGGACACTATTTTTGGTGTTTATAATCTTCTTGAAGAACTTGGAGGAGGAACCCGCCTTGCAATGCCGAAGACAATCTGCGCGCCGGACTCGTCGTCATTGAAGCCTGGTTCAGGGGCTACTGAGGGAGTCCTGGATTAGGGGGTGTTCGGATAGCCGGACTATACCTTCGCCGGACTCCAGGACTATGAAGATACAAGATTGAAGACTTCGTCCCGTGTCCGGAAGGATCTTTCCTTGGCGTGGAAGGCAAGCTAGGTGATGCGGATATTCAAGATCTCCTACCATTGTAACCGACTCTGTGTAACCCTAACCCTATCCAGTGTCTATATAAACCGGAGGGTTGTAGTCCGTAGGACCATCATCATACACAATCATACCATAGGCTAGCTTCTAGGGTTTAGCCTCCTTGATCTCGTGGTAGATCTACTCTTGTACTACCTATATCATCAATATTAATCAAGCAGGAGTAGGGTTTTACCTCCATCGAGAGGGCCCGAACCTGGGTAAAATAAAGTGTCCCTTGTCTCCTATTACCATCCGACCTTGACGCACAGTTCGGGACCCCCTACCCGAGATCCGCCGGTTTTGACACCGACACATACCCATAGGATTTTTATATGCAGTTCTATAGGCCCACAATGCATCATCAAGTTTCTTAGACCAATTCTTTCTAGATCTAATAACAGTCTTTTGCAAAATTGATTTGAGCTCTCTATTACTAAGTTCTACTTGACCACTAGATTGCGGGTGATATGGAGATGCAATTCTACGATTAACATCATACTTAGCAAGCATTTTACGAGAAGTACCATGAATAAAATGTGAACCACCATCAGTCATTAAGTATCTAGGGACCCCAAACCTCGGAAAAATAACTTCTTTAAGCATCTTAATAGAGGTGTTATGATCAGCACTACTAGTTGGAATAACTTCTACCCAATTAGTAACGTAATCAACAACAACTAAAATATGTGTATACCCATTAGAGGAAGGAAACGGTCCTATATAATCAAAGCCCCAAACATCGAATTGTTCAATAACAAGTGAATAATTCATAGGCATTTCTTGACGTCTACTAACATTATCAATTCTTTGACCTTCATCACAAGATAAGACAAACTTACAGGCATCCTTGAAGAGAGTAGGCCAATAAAAATCGGATTGCAATACCTTATGCGCAGTTCTATCTCCAGCATGGTGTCCTCCATAAGCCTCGGAGTGACACTTGCGTAGGATCTGTTCCTGTTCATGCTCAGGTACACAACGTCTAATAACACCATCTACTCCTTCTTTATAAAGGTCTGGATCATCCTAGAAGTAATGTCTTAAATCATAGAAAAACTTTTTCTTTTGCTGGTATGTGAAACTAGGTGGTATAAATTTAGCAACAATGTAACTAGCATAATCAGCATATCATGGAGCAGTACGAGAAGCATTTATGACAGCTAATTGTTCATCAGGAAAGCTATCATCTATAGGTAATGGGTCATCAAGAACATTCTCTAACCTAGACAAGTTGTCCGCAACGGGGTTCTCAGCTCCCTTTCTATCAATAATATGCAAATCGAATTCTTGTAGCAAGAGAACCCATCTAATAAGTCTAGGATTAGCATCTTTCTTTTCCATAAGATATTTGATAGCAACATGATCAGTGTGGACAGTTACTTTAGAATCAATAATATAAGGTGTGAACTTATCACAAGAAAATACAACTGCTAAAAATTCTTTTTCAGTGGTAGCATAGTTTCTCTGGGCACAGTCTAGAGTTTTACTAGCATATTGGATAACATTTAGTTTCTTATCAACTCTTTGTCCTAAAACAGCACCTACAGCATAATCACTAGCATCACACATAATTTCAAAGGGTAAATTCCAATCAGGTGGCCGAACAACAGGTGCAGAAATCAAAGCTTTCTTAAGTATTTCAAATGCTTCTACACAATCATCATCAAAGACAAAAGGAACATCTTTTTGTAAGAGATTAGTCAGAGGCCTAGTATTTTTAGAGAAGTCCTTAATGAACCTCCTATAAAAACCGGAATGACCAAGGAAACTTCTTATACCTTTAATGTCCCTAGGACACTTCATCTTTTCAATAGCATCAACTTTAGATTTTTCGACTTCAATACCTCTTTCAGAAATTTTATGCCCCGAGACAATACCTTCATTAACCATAAAGTTGCACTTTTCCCAATTCAAGACAAGATTAGTTTCTTCGCATCTCTGCAAAACTCGATCAAGGTTGCTTAACCAATCATCAAAAGAAGTTATGTAAACGGAGAAATCGTAGGTAGCAGTCATACATCTTTGAAAGGTAGCAGGTGCATTACATAAACCAAAAGGCATATGTCTATAAGCAAAGGTACCAAAAGGGCAAGTAAAAGTGGTCTTTTCTTGATCCTCTTTTGACACAGGTATTTGAGAGAAACCAGAATAACCATCTAGAAAGCAAAAATGTGTATGTTTGGATAATCTTTCTAGCATTTGATCAATAAAAGGTAAAGGGTAACAATCCTTTTTAGTAGCTTTATTTAGTTTGAGAAAATCAATTACCATTATATAACCTTTAACAATTCTTTGTGGGATCAATTCATCTTTATCCTTAGGAACAACAGTAATACCTCCCTTCTTAGGGACACAATGGACAGGACTTATCCACTGACTATCAGCAACGAGATAGATTATACCTGCCTCCATAAGCCTTAATATTTCTTTTCTTACCACTTCTTTAATCTCAGGATTTAACCGTCGTTGGTGATCAACAACCGGTTTAGCGTCTTTCTCCAATTTTATTTTGTGCTGGCATAGAGTGGGACTAATGCCCTTAAGATCATCAAGAGTATATCCAATAGCAGCACGATGCTATTTCAGAGTTTTAAATAATTTCTTTTCTTCATGCTCTGAAAGGATAGCACTAATAATAACAGGATATATCTTCTTTTCATCAAGATAAGCATATTTAAGTGTATCAGGTAATGGTTTAAGCTCAAACACGGGATCACCCTTGGGTGGAGGAGGATCCCCTAGGATTTCAACAGGCAAGTTGTGTTTCAAACTAGGTCCCTGTTTAAAGAATACTTCATCTATTTCCCTTCTTTCATTCATAAACATATCATTTTCATGGTCTAGCAAATATTGTTCTAAAGGATCATTAGGAGGCACGACAATAGAAGCAAGACCAATAATTTCATCTTTAATAGGTACTTCTTTATCATGGGGTTGTCTACGAAATTTAGCAAAATTAAACTCATGAGACATATCCCCTAAACCAATAGTAACAACATCCTTTTTGCAGTCTATCTTAGCATTAACAGTATTCAAGAAGGGTCTACCAAATATAATGGGACAAAGGTTATCTTGTGGGGAACCAAGAACAAGAAAATCAGCAGGATATTTAACTTTCCCACACAATATTTCAACATCTCTAACAATCCCAACTGGTGAAATAGTGTCTCTATTTGCAAGCTTAATTGTAACATCAATTTCCTCTATCTCAGCAGGTGCAATATCATGCATAATTTCTTTGTATAAGGAATGAGGTCTTGCACTTGCACTAGCACCCATATCACATAAGCCATGATAACAATGATCTCCTATTTTGACAGAAATAACAGGCATGCCTACAACAGGTCTATGTTTATTTTTAGTATCAGGTCTAGCAATTCTAGCAGCTTGATCACAGAAGTAAATAACATGCCCGTCAATATTATCAGCCAAGAGATCTTTAACCATAGCGAGACTAGGTTCAACTTTAATTTGCTCAAGGGTGTATGTGTCCTAGTTTTACTCTTACGAACCACAGTTGAAGCTTTAGTATGATTCTTTATTCTAACAAGGAAAGGTGGTCTCTAAATATAAGCACTAGGAACAATAGGATCAACATTATAAGTGATAGTCTTTTCTTCAACTTTAATGGGTGCAATGCTACCTCTTGAGCATTGCGTTGGTTTTCCCTTGAAGAGGAAAGGGTGATGTAGTAAAGTAGCGTAAGTATTTCCCTCAGTTTTTGAGAACCAAGATATCAATCCAGTAGGAAACCACGCGCGAGTCCAACGCACCTACACAAACAAATAAGAACCTCACAATCAACGCGATAAAGGGGTTGTCAATCCCTTCATGGTCACTTACGAGAGTGAGATCTGATAGATATGATAAGATAATATTTTTGGTATTTTTATATAAAGAGTAAATAAAGATGCAAGGTAAAATACACGGTAATATAAATAACTATGTGTTGGCATATTAATATGATAGAAAATAGAACCCGGGGCCATAGGTTTAACTAGTGGCTTCTCTCAAGAGCATAAGTATTACGGTGGGTAAACGAATTACTTTCGAGCAATTGATAGAAAAGCGAATAATTATGAGAGTATCTAGGCATGATCATGTATATAGGCATCACGTCTGTGACAAGTAGACCGAAACGATTCTGAATCTACTACTATTACTCCACACATCGACCGACTCCTCCCTGCATCTAGAGTATTAAGTTCATAAGAACAGAGTAATGCTTTAAGTAAGATGACATGATGTAGAGGGATAAACTCATGCAATATGATATAAACCCCATATTTTTATCCTCGATGGCAACAATACAATATGTGCCTTCCTGCCTCTGCTGTCACTGGGAAAGGACACCGCAAGATTGAACCCAAAGCTAAGTACTTCTCCCATTGCAAGAAAGATCAATCTAGTAGGCCAAACCAAACTGATAATTCGAAGAGACTTGCAAAGATAACCAATCATACATAAAAGAATTCAGAGGAGATTCAAATATTGTTCATAGATAATCTTGATCATAAACCCACAATTCATCGGATCTCGACAAACACACCGCAAAAGAAGATTACATCGAATAGATCTCCAAGAAGATTGAGGAGAACTTTGTATGAGATCCAAAGAGAGAGAAGAAGCCATCTAGATAATAACTATGGACCCGAAGGTCTGAGGTAAACTACTCACACATCATCAGAGAGGCTATGGTGTTGATGTAGAAGCCCTCCGTGATCAATGCCCCCTCCGGCGGAGCGCCGGAAAAGGCCCCAAGATGGGATCTCATGGGTACAGAAGGTTGCGGCGGTGGAAATAGGGTTTTGGCTCCGTATATGATGTTTCCAAGGTATATGGGTATATATAAGAGGAAGAAGTACGTCGGTGGAGCAACGAGGGGCCCATGAGGGTGGAGGGCGCGCCTAGGGGTGGTAGGCGCGCCCCCCTACCTCTTGCCTTCCTTGTTCATTGCTTTATGTAGACTCCAAGTCCTCTGGATTATGTTTGTTCCGAAAATCACATTCCCGAAGGTTTCATTCCGTTTGGACTCCGTTTGATATTCTTTTCCTTTGAAACACTGAAATAGGAAAAAACCAGCAATTTGGGTTGGGCCTCTGGTTAATAGGTTTGTCCCAAAAATAATATAAAAGTGTATAATAAAGCCCATTAAACATCTAAAACAGAATATAATATAGCATGGAACAATCAAAATTATAGATACATTGGAGACGTATCAAGCATCCCCAAGCTTAATTCCTGCTCGTCCTCGAGTAGGTAAATGATAAAAACAGAATTTTTGATGTGGAGTGCTACTTGGCATAATTTTCAATGTAATTCTCTTATTTGTGGTATGAATATTCAGATCCGAAAGATTCAAGATAAAAGTTTGATATTGACATAAAAATAGTAATACTTCAAGCATTCTAACTAAGCAATTATGTCTTCTAAAAATAACATGGCCAAAGAAAGTTATCCCTACAAAATCATATAGTCTGGCTATGCTCGATCTTCACCATACAAAATATTTAAATCATGCACAACCCCGATGACAAGCCAAGCAATTGTTTCATATTGTTGGTGTTCTCAAACGTTTTTAATCTTTACGCAATACATGAGCATGACCATGGACATAGCACTATATGTGGAATAGAACGGTGGTTGTGGAGAAGACAAAAAGGAGAAGATAGTCTCACATCAACTAGGCGTATCAACGAGCTATGAAGATGCCCGTTAATAGATATCAATGCGAGTGAGTAGGGATTGCCATGAAACGGGTGCACTAGAGCTATATGTATATGAAAGCTTAACAAAATAAACTAAGTGGGTGTGCATCCAACTTGCTTCCTCACGAAGACCTAGGGCATTTTGAGGAAGCCCATCATTGGAATATACAAGCCATGTTCTATAATGAAAAATTCCAACTAGTATATGAAAGTGATATCATAGGAAACTCTCTATCATGAAGATCATGGTGCTACTTTGAAGCACAAGTGTGGAAAAAGGATAGTAGCATTGTCCCTTCTCTCTTTTTCCGTTTTCCGTTTCGACAATTTTTTAAAATCACAAAATTCCAAAGGGAAAATAGAGTTTTTGGGCGTTTTAGACGTTTTTTTGGACGTTTTTAGCGTTTAGTGCTAGGGTTTAGGTTTCAAAGTTTAGGGTTAGGTTTTATGGTCTAAACCCTTAGTTTTTATTTTTTAGCATAGAGTTTGCGACGTTTTAAGTCCCGGGTTTAGGGTTTAGGACAATTTTTGAAATGACAAATTGTAAAAGGAAAAAAAGATATGCTCTAATTTATGTTTTTTTCAATTTTGGTTAAATCTTTTCAAACAACTGATTCAAGAAATATAGAGTGTTACTAAATAATTACGCAATAATATTAGTGTTACTAAATAAGTATCTCAGTTTTTTTGAATTTTGTTCAAATCTGGTCAAACAATGGTCAAACTATGGTCAAACTATGGTCAAACTACTTATTCAAGAAATATTAGTGTTACTACATAATTATTCAAGAATATTAGTGTTACTAAATAATTATTTCAATTTTTTGAATTTGGTCAAATCTGGTCAAACTATGGTCAAACTGTGGTCAAACTATGCTCAAACTTATTCAAGAAATATTAGCGTTACTAAATATTTACTGTTTTTTTAGAATAATAGTTTCAAACTCAAACGGTGAAATGTGTGACTTCATGCTCAAGCTAAACTCCTGAGGGTTAATAGGATTGACATCTTACTATTGTCGGGAAAACAACAAGTGCAGACTCGGAAACGAAGGAGAATAGAACCTGAAAGTTAAGCGTGCTCGGGCTGGAGTAGTGAGAGGGATGGGTTACCGGTCGGGAAGTTAGATGATTTGGAATGAGTGATCCACACTTGAGCGGTTAAGAGAGGTGATTAGAGACTAAATCATCAAATAATTCAGAAAAATTAAACATCAAAAAAATCAAAAAAATCATCAAATAAGCAAACAACACACGAAAAACAGAATCTGTCAAAAATAGAACAGTTTGTAGTAATCTGTAACTAAAGCAAACTTCTGGAACTAAAACAATTCTACCAAAATAGGACGACCTAGACAATTTGTTTATTGATCTGCTGCAATTGGAATCAGTATTCTATCATGTTCTGGTGATTTTAAACAATTGTTTTCGTGAACAGAAAGTTTCTGGAATTTTCAGCAAGATCAAATAACTATCATCCAAGAAGATCCTATAGGTTTAACTTGGCACAAACACTAATTAAAACATAAAAACAAATCTAACCGGAGCCTAGATCAAAGATTTATTCCTAAACAGAAGCAAAAAAGCAAAAAAATAAAATAAAATTGGGTTGCCTCCCAACAAGCGCTATCGTTTAACGCCCTTAGCTAGGCATAAAAGCAAGGATAGATCTAGGTATTGCCATCTTTGGTATCGGGGAGGAAAAGCGAAAATTTCCTTTCTATAGCATTCATCCTTCTATTTTTGAAAGCACATTGCCATTAATGGAGGAATAAAGATTAAGCACATTACGGAAATTTGCATCTACGCTAGCCTTCATTTCTTTGATAATCTCGTTTTGATAAAAGCATAAGAGAGTGGTGGATTCAACCTTATCATTTATGGGTGCCTAGATATAGTTTTCATTTTTTCATATGTATCTATAGAACCCCTTCAAGAAAACCTCCTTCAAAAATAGAATCTAAAACTTGTTTAAACGAAGAAGGTAAGCTAACATAAAATTTGTTTAGGTATATCTCAATTTGATATTGTGGCACATAGCTAGCTCGAATCCTTAATAACCTGTCCCAAGCATCCTTTAAAGATTCATCAAGTAAATAGCAAAAAATTCCGAAGTCCTCTTCATCAAAATCATTCAAATTCTCATTGTGAACCCCGGTAGGTCTTTCCATAGCGTTATTATTTATGAGCTTAGCGAGGACAAAAGGACTATCCAAAGCACTAGAACCAGGGAGAGAACCCTTAGCTCTTTTTGACTCAGCCATTGCAAAGGGAAGGAAAATGGAGAAGAGAGGGCGAATAAAACGGCAAGGGTGAAGTGGGGGAGAGGAAAACGAGAGGCAAATGGCAAATAATGTAGTGCGAGGGATAAGAGTTTGTGATGGGTACTTGGTATGTCTTGACTTGTGCGTAGACTACCCGGCAACGACACGAGAAATGGCTCATTGACGGGAGATCAAATCTTGACTTTGACTTGGTGTGAGCCTCCCGGGCAATGGCGCCAGAAATCCTTCTTGCTACCTCTTGAGCACTGTGTTGGTTTTCCCTTGAAGAGGAAAGGGTGATGCAGTAAAGTAGCATAAGTATTTCCCTCCGTTTTTGAGAACCAAGGTATCAATCCAGTAGGAGACCACGCACCTACACAAACAAATAAGAACCTCACAACCAATGCGATAAAGGGGTTGGCAATCCCTTCATGGTCACTTACTAGAGTGAGATCTGATAGATAGGATAAGATAATATTTTTGGTATTTTTATGATAAAGAGTAAATAAAGATGCAAGGTAAAATAAACGGTAATAGAAATAACTAAGTGTTGGAAGATTAATATGATAGAAAATAGACCTGGGGGCCATAGGTTTCACTAGTGGCTTCTCTCAAGAGCATAAGTATTACGATGGGTAAACGAAATACTGTCGAGCAATTGATAGAAAAGAGAATAATTATGAGAGTATCTAGGCATGATCATGTATATAGGCATCACGTCCGTGACAAGTAGACCGAAGCGATTCTGCATCTACTAATATTACTCCACACATCGACTGACTCCTGCCTGCATCTAGAGTATTAAGTTCATAAGAACAGAGTAATGCTTGAAGTAAGATGACATGATGTAGAGGGATAAACTCATGCAATATGATATAAACCCCATCTTTTTATCCTTGATGGTAACAATACAATAGGTGCCTTGCTGCCCCTGCTGTCACTGGGAAGGACACCGCAAGATTGAACCCAATGCTAATAGGCCAAACCAAACTGTTAATTCGAAGAGACTTGCAAAGATAACCAATCATAAATAAAAGAATTCAGAGGAGATTCAAATATAGTTCATAGATAATCTTGATCACAAACCCACAATTCATGGGATCTCGACAAACACACCGCAAAAGAAGATTACATTGAATAGATCTCCAGGAAGATCGAGGAGAACTTTGTATTGAGATCCAAAGAGAGAGAAGAAGCCATCTAGCTAATAACTATGGACCTGAAGGACTAAGGTAAACTACTCACACATTATCGGAGAAGCTATGGTGTTGATGTAGAAGCCGGAAAAGGCCCCAAGATGGGATCTCACGGGTACAGAAGGTTGCGGCGGTGGAAATAGGGTTTTGGCTCAGTATATGATGTTTCCAAGGTATATGGGTATATATAGGAGGAACAAGTATGTCGGTGGAGTAACGAGGGGCCGACGAGGGTGGAGGGCGCGCCTAGGGGGGTAGGCGCGCCCCTACCTCATGCCTTCCTCGTTGATTGCTTTACGTAGACTCCAAGTCCTCTGGATCATGTTTGTTCCGAAAATCACGTTCCCGAAGGTTTCATTCTGTTTGGACTCCGTTTGATATTCTTTTCCTTCGAAACACTGAAATAGGAAAAAAACAATTTGGGCTAGGCCTCCGGTTAATAGGTTAGTCCCAAAAATAATATAAAAGTGTATAATAAAGCCCATTAAACATCTAAAACAGAATATAATATAGCATGGAACAATAAAAAATTATAGATACGTTTGAGACGTATCATGCAACTACCTTTACTTCAGTGGGAGGAATATTTAAACCACTTCTCCTTAGGGAGATCAACTTGAGTAGCAAAGGATTCACAGAAAGAAGCTACTATCTCAGAGTCAAGTCCATATTTAGTGCTAAATTCACGGAAAACATCGGTATCCATAAAAGATTTAACACAATCAAACTTAGGTGTTATACCTAACTCCTTACCTTCGTCGAGGTCCCAATCTTTAGAGTTGTGTTTAATTCTTTCCAATAAATCCCATTCGAATTCAATAGTCTTATCATAAAAGAGCCAATACAAGAAGTATCGAGCATGGCGCGATTGTTGAGAGAAAGCCGAGCATAAAAATTTTGAATAATAATTTCTCTTGAGAGCTCATGATTGGGGCATGAATATAACATTGACTTAAGCCTCCCCCAAGCTTGAGCGATGCATTCTCCTTTGCTAGGCCAAAAATTATATATATCAGACCCCGTTTCAGCGGATCAATCCTTTTTTTCTACAAATTTTGATATATTATATGTATTTTTCCGAATTAGGATGATTTAGTTATGATTTTTTCAAGTTTGAAAATTGCCCTATAGTGCCGGTTTGTGTCTCCAACCGGTACTATAGGTCAGACCCCGTTAGTACCGGTTCATGGCACGAACCGGTACTAAAGGTTAGACCTTTAGTACCGGTTCTTGCCACGAACCGGTACTAAAGGTGATCGTGGGGCCCCGGCCTGACGCCAGCCTGCCACCACCCCTTTAGTACCGGTTCGTGCCACGAACCGGTACTAAAGGTTCAACACGAACCGGCATTAATGCAAATCCGTTCGAACCGGCACTAATGGTACCATTAGTACCGGGCCAAAATCAAACCGGCACTAATGTGCTTCATGTTTGACCCTTTTTCTACTAGTGGAGGTTGTGTGAGAAGACAAAAGAGGAGAAAGTCTCACATTGACGCGGCTAATCAACGGGCTATGGAGATGCCCATCAATTGATGTCAATACGAGGAGTAGGGATTGCCATGCAACGGATGCACTAGAGTTATAAGTATATGGAAGCTCAACAAAAGAAACTAAGTGGGTGTGCATCCAACTTACTTGCTCCCGAAGACCTAGGGCATTTTGAGGAAGCCCATTATAGGAATATACAAGCCAAGTTCTATAAAAAAATTCCCACTAGTATATGAAAGTGACAAAATAAGAGACTCTCTCTCATGAAGATCATGGTGCTACTTTGAAGCACAAGTGTGGAAAAAGGATAGTAACATTGTCCCTTCTCTCTTTTTCTCTCATTTTTTTTATTTGGGCATTCACTCTTTTTCTCTCATTTTTTATCGGGAATAGAATAATATTACTTTGAAGCACAAGTGTGGAAAAATGATAATAAAATAGAATATATAGATTTCTTCTTCACATGGGTGCGCGTCCCTCAGCGTCATTCGGAACAGATAGTCCGCCGGGACCCTTTCCAAAGATTACTTGTAAATCATTGACCATAGCAAGTATGTGATCACCGGTACGAGGGTGTCGAGGATCGCCGAGGGGTTGAGGGTCGAGGTTCGAGGATCGCCGAGGGGTCGAGGGTCGAGGTTCGTCGAGGGGTCGAGGGTCGAGATTTATCAAGAATGCCCTCATTATGGATGTGCACAAGTTGATCCAATTTTTTTCTTGTGATCTCATCTATATATATATATATATTCTTCTATATGTCACGTTGTCTGTCAAAGTATTGAAGAAATCCGTGGCTACATCAATAGCCGGATGTAACATGCGTATGATGCTACGAAGATCTTCAAAGTTGTTTTGGAACGGAGTTCCATATACAATAATTATTCAGAAGGCCTTCCAAATAGCGATATTCAGAAGGCTCTTGCTGAACTTCATACCAAAAAGCTAATTATCCTATCCAGAACTCCGTTCCAAAACAATTCTGAAGAGCTTCATACCATTATGTGCCTGTTACTTCCGGCTAATGATGAATCCATGGTTTATTGAATCCTTTGACACTAGACAACGTGACATATAGAAGGGTAGATGAGATCAGGAAAAATATGGACAATTTTCTGCACATCCAGAATGGCGCCATTTTGTTAAATCCCTTGTTTGACATTCATGAGAGAGGTGGTCCAAATGTTGGCCATTCATGGTAGAACTCCGATAATTCTTCAACATGAGGGGGGACGTCGATCAACCCCCTCTCGCCCGACCAAACCGTAGAAGCGTTGCCGAGGCCGCCCGAAATCCTAGAAGCGTCGACGCCACCCAAATTTACCAAGTTAAAAGAGCGTTATCATCGAGGCCACCCCAAACCCTAGAAGCATTGTCGAGGCCACTCCAAACCATAGAAGCGTCGAGGCCACTAATTAATATTCCTTGTTGTGATTAGCTCGCTAGGTCCATGTTTGCCACTAATATATCCATCTCTCATGTTTGTATATTAATTGTCATGTTGTAATATTTGCAGAAACTATGGATCAACAAAGAGACTTGGAAAAAGAACAATTGTTGGGGGATATAATCTTCGGCAGATGTGATGTCTTGTCATTTCTCAACGACACCGATGGTCTGGAAGGAGAGGGTGAAGGCTCCGGTGATCGAACAATCGAGGAGGAAGGACATGATCATGATGGCTCCGTTGACCGAATGTCGGTGGAAGAAGGAGACCGTGATGACGGCTCCGGTGACCGAACGGAGGAGGGAGCTGTTGCAAAGTCCGGCGAGGTATATATATTAATTAAGCTTGTGCTGACTAGCTAATTGATGCATTAATTGTTTTGGTATGTACATATATTAACTCTTCTTTCTTCTTTTATAGCCCTCTGGATTGAGCCAAACTTCGAAAACGAGACGAGGCCCGAAGAAAAGGTTGCGCCAGGATGAAAAGTTCACAATCACAACAATCTTGGATGATGGCCAACCGATTGAACCCAGCAGACCAAGGATGCATTTTCTGCTCAGTGCGGAGCTATTGTTAGGGACATCATCCCGATCAGCATCCAGCTATGGAATAAGCCTAAGAATGAAGACCCTCAAGTTTCTTGTGTCACCGATAGACAGAAAGATGATCTCTGGACCTCGCTGAAGGAAAATTTCACCCTACCGTCAGAGGAGGATCCGAATAAGCTAGTTATAGAGCCATTGGTCAAGGCGTGTGCTCTTAAGAAGGTGGCAGATCTATTCAGGAGGTGGAAGAATGAGTTGAAATCAATGTTGGTCGACAAAGAGAAGACTCCAGAATTCACCGGCCGATTTGAGAAGATAAGATATCACCAGCCCACATTTGTGGCCTACACGACATCGGACAAGAGTAAGAAGATGTCAGAGACACACAAGATAAATGCAACAAAGAAGTTGTATCACCATCGCACGTGGTCAGGTGGCTACCTCAAATCCCGGCCGTTGTGGGACAAAGCTGAGAATGACCTGATTGCTAAAGGGGTCGAACCAGAGACATTGAACTGGCCAAACCGTTCAAGGACTTGGTTCTTCGGGGTTGGAGGAACTTTGGACCCTGAAACAGGGAAGTGCGTTTGGACGGACGAGCAACTTGCAATACCTGTCAACAAGCTTTAGAAGTATATCGCCACAACGTCACAAGGGATGTTCGTTCCCGACAGAGAGAACGACAAGCTGACTAAGGCCCTCGGGAATCCTGAGCACCCTGGACGAACACGAGGCACGCCAGGCTCCGTTGCATGAAAGGTTGGGTTTCCCGGTGCAGGCGGTTACAAAACCCGGGAGAGGAAGAGGAAACTTGAGCTGAGTGAAATGCAGAAGGTCAATGCAAGAGTACTAATGCTAGAGGAACAAGTTGAGAGCCAGTGAGCTGTCGGCCAACCATCTCAGCAGCACGAAGCTACCCCAGAAGCTACCCCGCCATCTCAGCGGAGGAGCAGCGTGGCTTCCACGGAGCTCATTCATCAGCCTGACTTCACGGCTCCTAGCTACCCCGTGGATGCTATCACGGAGGCTCAACATTGCCAGCTTATGACGAAATGGCAGAACCTCACCTTGAAGGCGGCTGTCAGCTCTGTTGCACCTCTCAACCCGACGGAACTTTTTACTGTCATCCGATTCCACATGGCTATCCTGTTGTGTCGGTGGATGAAGTAATGGAGGGATTTGAGGAGCTCGAGCTTGACCATCCTACAGGTGAAGGGGAGACTCAGCAGAGTTATGCTCTGAGGAATACATGTCTATGGCGGAAGGAGTACATCAAGCTTCTGAACTGGACGCCTCCGCCTCCTCCTCCTACTCTGGCGATTCAGGGCACTCCGCCTCCTCCGACAACGACAACTATGACGACGAGTGATTAAGGCACTCCGCCTCCTTCTACGACTCCTCCGCCGCGTCAGGCCGGAAATCGGCCTCCTCCTTCGCCTCCTCCGTCACGTCCGAGCAGCCCACCTCCTCCTCTGCCTCGCCGGCAACGGCGGAAGACAGATGCCGCCGCTCCGGGTCCTCTGGCGCGTCAGAGCACTCCGCCTCCATCTCTGCCTCGTAAGAAACAACGAAAGAGAGATGCCGCCGCACCGGCGGCTAGCAATACAGCAAGAGGCGGGAGGCAATTTAGATACGGTCCATCTCTCAAGTGTCTGGAAAAGTTACCATACGAGAGGACCGAGGAGGAAAACATGGAGATATGTGAAGCCCAAGTGAGGGAATTTTTTTCAAAGAAACCTCCACCTCCAAAGGAGATGATAGATCCGATGAAAGCTCAACGCACTATCGATGCCCTAAAGCGACCAACACCGCCTCTGCTGGATTCCAACTATCAACACTGTATTAAAAAGACATATGAAGATGCATGGCGGTCAGGAAGTACTTCAAGTGATGCAAGGTTAGCGCAATGAAGAAGTGGGGAAAAAATACCCAGCTCGGCGAACAGGTGAACCAATCGTGCCCCCCCCCTCAAGGTGTCTAGCGATATCATCGCTAATCTATCGGGGATGGTGTCCGGTACCAATCCTGGTGATTACCAGGGCGATGATGTACAGTTTGAAACAATGGAGATGGACGAATTCAGATACAAGTACGGGAAGTGTTGGAGATATTACTACTAGGCGTAAACCGGCCTACCTGGGCCGGGTTAACTTCATCAGTAGTTCAAAAGTGTTAAAGCCCAAGGATGAAGATAAGGGCCCAAGGCCTGTAGTCGGTTTAGAACCTGTAGCCGTAAACCGGCCTGGTATGTAAACTTGTGTTGTAATTTAGGAATAAGGAGAGACCAACCCGGATACGAGTATGAACCGGTGTTGGGACTCTGTGAACCGGCGGTCGTCACCCGTGTATATAAGGGGACGACCCGGCGGCGGTTCAGAAAACAGACAACAACTCGAGGCTTAGGCAAAGCTTGTTTGCTCCCTAGTCATCGAAACCCCATCAATTCCATCACAACTAGACGTAGGCTTTTACCTTCATCGAAGGGGCCGAACTAGTATAAAACTCTCTGCGTCCTTGTGTCCGCTTTAAACCCCTTCAAGTTAACCCGTTGCGATGGCTCCACGACTAAGTCCTTTCTCTAGGATATCTGCCGTGACAAAACCATGACAGTTGGCGCCCACCGTGGGGCTATCGCACGATGGTTTCAAGTTCTTGGAGGGCCGCTTCGAAGGACTCAAGGGCTACGCTGTGGGCCGGATGACTAAAAGTCGTTGCGGCAAGCTCTACATCGACGATGCAGGCTGGGGCCCCGAGGCCGGCTCGATTGAGTACGGGTACCGGGTTCCCTTTGGTGGCATACACGTTTTCATTGGCAAGATCGGTGAACCGGGCCCTGAGCTGGACACCTGCACCGACCTCGTCGAGACAGCTCAGTGTGCGCGATCTGCCCAGGTTAAACCGGCCGTGAAGCGTGCCTTCGTGGGAGTCATCCACGGAGGAAGTTATGAGGATGGATCAGAATCTGGTGGCGAGACCGTCGTTTACTCTGGCGACGAGTCGTCAACCGGAGAAACTGAATCTTTGTACCAGCTACAAGATGGCCGGATTGGGGGCAGTTCCGATGGTGATAGTATTCCGGACCCCTCTGATCTGCCCAACCGGGTTGGAATATTCATGGCCGGTACACAAGCAGTACTTCATTCTTCGACCGCTGCGACAATGGTCTCCGGTTCAGTAGCGGCGACGGCTGCCGGGGCAGGAGGCCCTTGTGCCCGTCGGCTCAAGTTTTGTCAGATCTGTTCGATACGTTGGCTGCGCTCATGGCAGAGGCCAACCCGGCGGATCAGGACGCTCACAACTCGGAGATTGCAAAAGTAAGGGAACAAATCACTCAGGCTAAAGCGGATCTGGCAGCTGAAGACGCCAGGATGACCGTAGAGCGGGCCGCTTTAGATGCGCAGGCCTATAGGCTCATGTTGGATCAGAACGCATCACATGAAGTCATGAAGAGGAAATACAGATCCCGTTTGCCTTCAGTTTTCGAAGCCAGAGACCTCTTCAACACCCCTGAAGCGGGAACCAGTAATCCGCTAGTGGTAAACCGGGCAGAAGCACCTGGGACGGGTGCGCCGGTCCAGCCCCGTCTAATAGATTTACCTCGTCATAATACTGGTGTGACTCAAGCTGTGCAAACACCTCCGGGTCACTACTCTAACCCGATGGACAACCTTCTTGCAGCTGCGGCACGACTGGAGGCCATTCCAATTGAAGGTGATTCACCACAGGCGATAGAGACGCGCCGGGTCAAGGAGCTCCTTAGGACAGCTTTGGTCCAACAGGAAGCATATTCGTACAGCCGTGACCAGATCCACTCCACCCCTCGCCCAAGCCAGAGCTATAGCAGGCACATGGATGAACCGGCCGTATCAAGTAATGCACGACATGGAGCGCCCCATGGCAACAATCCGGCAGGTGGTGTCGATAATACTCAGGAGGTGGTGGACCGGGCCCAAGCGCGCAGGGAGGCCGAGTTAGCAGCACAGTATCAGGCTCGTCAGCTCACGCCGGTTTGTCCGACCATCTCGGTCGAGCCTGAAGTTACCTCTACCTCTTTGGGGGTTCCTTGCCTCGTACCCGCTTTACGCAATGTGTGCCTGCCCAAGGATTTCAAGGGCCCGCGCAAGGTGCCGAACTATACGGCGGATCAACCTCCAGAGACGTGGGTGGACAGCTACGAGATGGCCATGGAGATGCTTGATGTGGATGACACGGCGTGTGCAAAGTATTTCACTATGATGCTGGAAGGAACGGCCCGTACTTGGTTAAAAAGCTTACCGGCCAATTCTATCAGCTCATGGGCCCAATTACGAGCCTGGTTTATCAATAATTTCAAAGACACATGCAAGCAGCCTATGTCAATAGTAGATCTAGCTGCTTGTGTCCAGGAGGAAGGAGAATCAACGACTCATTGGGTGCGCTGGGTATCCCAAGTTCTGCATTCGTCGGACCGCATCAACGCTGACACAGCAGTTATAACTTTAGAAGGCAACTGCCGGTTTGGGCCCCTGAAGTTGAAGTTGGGTCGGATGAAGCGCCATTGCACTGATATGGGGACCCTCATGGCCGCTTTGGTAAAGTATGCTGATTCTGATAGTACCAAGGATCCCGAGTCTGACGATGAAAAGACAGGGAAGGGAAAGAAGAACAGCAACTCCAAGGGCCAGCAACATTACTCAGCAGGTAATGGTGGCGGAGGCAAGCGTAAAGTGGATGGCAACATGGACTTCGTGGCTAATACCAACGCGCAGGACAAGGGCCAGCGGCGCAAGGGTAAACAGCCGAATCGGAGTGGAGCGCCTAATCCCAATCCGGACCGCCTGAACTATCTATTGAATCAACCCTGTCCGAAGCATGGGACGAAGGAGGCGCCAGCAAACCACCTTTGGAAGGATTGCTACATTATGCAGGAGTTCAAGAGTTCTAATGCTTTCCGGTATGACCACGGCTCTAGCGGTGGTTCCGGATCCGTGCCGGGTTACGGTGGAGGAAATTCCGGTTCAGGATTCAATGGTAATCCGGGCAGACATAGCAATCAAAACAATCAGAATAACCAAGGTGGTTACAACCAGCAATAGCAACAATCAGGTTATCAAAGCAACCCAAAGCAGTTGAATAGTGGGCAGTACCACGTTTTCACCACCAGCTTGGATAAGCAAGACCGGAAGATTCAGAAGCGGGCAGTCAACGCTGTTGAACCGGCCGTGCCCCATTACCTACGCTGGTCGGGACAACCAATCATATGGAGCAGAGAGGATCACCCTCCCCGGGTTGACAATCCAGGACAGCTGGCTCTGGTGGTGGCACCTCAGGTGCGAGGTTACAAGTTCACAAAGGTGCTTATGGATGGAGGGAGCAGCATTAATATCCTCTACTATGAGACCTTCCGTCGTATGGGACTAACAGATAAAAATCTCAAGCCATCCAATACGGTGTTCCATGGTGTGGTACCTGGCAAGTCAGCATATCCCGTTGGCAAGATCGCTTTGGAGGTAGCCTTTGGAGACAATCATGATTCCAGATCAGAGACGTTGACGTTTGAAGTGGTCAAAATCCAAATTCCGTATCACGCCCTGTTTGGGCGGCCGGCTTATGCCAAGTTTATGGCACGACTCTCTTATGTATACTTGCAGCTCAAGATGCCGGGTTACAAAGGGGCAATAACGGTTCACGGAAGCCGCAAGATCACTTTGGAGTGCGAGGAAGGAGATGCTGCTAATGCAGAATCGGTTTGCGCCACCGAGGAGCTAAAATTTTATAAGGACAATGTTGATCCGGCGGACATGACTCCATTGAAGAAGCCAACTACAGAGCATGATCCGGCCCATTCAAATCGGCGGCTAAGACTAAGCTTGTTGACTTCGTGCCTGGCGATTCGTCCAAGCAGTTCAGCATCAGTGCCAACTTGGATCCGAAATAGGAAAGCGCGCTCATCGAGTTCATCCGTGAGAATCGGGACATTTTTGCATGGAAACCTTCTGACATGCCAGGTGTCCGAGGCAACTCGCTGAGCACACTCTTAATGTGGATCCTAAATACAAACCGGTGAAACAGTTCCTCTGCCGGTTTAACGAAGAAAGACGCAAAGCTATTGGTGAAGAAGTACCCAGGCTCTTGGCAGCTGGCTTTATTGTTGAAGTTTTCCATCCTGAGTGGCTGGCTAATCCGGTGTTGGTCCTTCAGAAAAATGGCACCTGGCGTATGTGTGTGGATTACACACACCTTAATAAGGCTTGTCCAGCAGATCCTTTTGCCCTCCCTCGTATTGATCAACTCATTGATGCTTGCGAGCATTTGAGTTTTTTGGATGCATATTCTGGCTATCATCAGATCAAAATGGCGGTTAAGGACCAGTAGAAGACGGCGTTTATCACTCCCTTTGGAGCCTTCTGCTATGTCTCTATGCCTTTTGGGCTCAAGAGTGCCCAGGCAACCTACCAACGGTGTGTGCAAAATTGCCTTCACAAGCAGATTGGACGTAATGTACATGCTTACGTGGATGATATCGTGGTTAAATCACGGAAGAAGGAAACTCTGGTTGATGACTTAAAGGAAACCTTTGATAACCTGAGGACGTGCAAGATGATGCTCAATCCGGCCAAATGTGTTTTTGGTGTACCGGCAGGCAAATTATTGGGTTTTCTGGTGTCCGATAGGGGAATTGAGGCTAATCCGAAAAAGATCACAGCCATCACCTCCCTGGCTAAACCGAAGTGTATCAATGATGTTCAACGTGTGGCCGGCCGGATTGCCGCGTTGAGCCGGTTTATCAGCCGCCTTGGTGAGAAGGCAATCCCTTTGTATCAGATGTTGAAGAAGACGGATCAGTTCGTCTGGAGTCCCGCGGCTGATAAGGCATTTGAGGACTTAAAGCGGCAACTGGCCAATCCGCCTGTGCTCGCCGCTCCCATTGACAAGGAGCCGCTTCTGCTATATGTTGCTGCTAACGCCAGGGCGGTCAGTGTGGCCATTGTGGTGGAGCGGAAGGAGGCAGGAAAGGAGCATCCGGTTCAACGTCCGGTTTACTATATCAGCGAGGTACTTATTGAATCCAAGCAAAGGTATCCGCATTGGCAGAAGCTGGTATATGGAGTTTTTATGGCAAGCCGGAAGCTGAAGCAGTATTTCCAAGGGCACCCCATCACCGTGGTCAGTTCTGCTCCCTTGGGCGATATCATACAGAACCGGGAAGCGACTGGCCGGATTGCCAAGTGGGCTATAGAGCTTGGGCCGCACGGTTTGAAGTACGTGCCTCGAACGGCGGTGAAGTCTCAAGCACTTGTTGATTTCATTAATGATTGGACGGAGTTGCAAGCACCTGAAGAGAAGCCGGATCACACATATTGGACCATCCATTTTGACGGATCTAGGCAACTGGAGGGCTCGGGGGCTGGAGTCGTATTAACTTCCCCACGAGGTGACAAGTTCTATTACGTTCTCCGCTTAATGTTCCCTTGTACTAACAATGCAGCCGAGTATGAAGCCTTGCTCCATGGTCTTCGGATGGCTAAATATATGAATCTAAGCCGGGTTAAGTGCTTCGGTGACTCGGACCTAGTGGCTCAACAGGTGTCTGGCACTTGGGATTCCAAGGACCCACTCATGGCTGCATATCGTCGTGAGGTGGATATTGTTGCAGGTCATTTCAAGGGCTATCAGGTGGACCACGTGGACCGTCAGAAGAATGAAGCGGCGACGCTTTAAGCCGGTTGGGCTCTCAACGTAAACCGGTCCCGCCCAATGTTTTTTGGATGTGCTGCACAACCCGTCGGTCAAGCTCCCTGGTGAAGCGGATTTGGCTATTCCTGATCCGGAGGCTCAATTGGTGGCAGCTCTTCACATCACTCCGGATTGGACGCTTCCTTATCTTGAGTACATGAACCGGGGCGAGTTACCAGAAGATGAGACGTTGGCCCGGCAGATAATCCGGCGATCCAAGTCTATGACTATTGTTAATGGCGAATTGCATCATTGCAGCGTGTCAGGGGCGTTTCAACGCTGTGTGTCCCCTGAGGAAGGCTGTGAAATCTTGCGTGAGATCCACGAAGGAGATTGTGGTCACCACGCCGGTTCAAAATCCTTGGTGGCTAAAGCGTTCCGCCACGGTTTCTATTGGTTGACTGCTCATGCTGATGCGGAAGATCTGGTCAGACGATGTGATGGTTGCCAAAAGTTTTCCAGACGTGCTCATGTACCGGCCCAAGAATTGAGGATGATTCCAATTACTTGGCCGTTTGCAACTTGGGGGCTGGATATGGTTGGACCTTTTAAAAGGTCCAAGGATAAGAAGACCCACCTCTTGGTGGCGGTTGACAAGTTTACAAAGTGGGTGGAGGCAGAGCCTGTTAGCAAGTGTGATGCGGCCACGGCAGTTCAGTTCATCAAAAAAGTGATTTTCCGGTTTGGCTTTCCACACAGCATCATCACAGATAATGGTACAAATTTGTCCAAGGGGGCTATGAAGGAGTTCTGCGAACGTGAACACATTCGGCTTGACGTTTCGTCAGTAGCCCACCCACAGTCTAATGGTCAAGCAGAAAGGGCTAATCAAGAGATTTTGAGAGGCATCAAACCCCGACTTATGGTTCCTTTGCAGAGAACACCGGGTTGTTGGGTGGAAGAATTACCATCTGTGTTATGGAGCATCAACACTACACCCAATAGATCAACTGGATACACGCCGTTCTTCATGGTTTATGGAGCGGAGGCGGTTCTCCCGAGTGATATTCGTCATGACTCACCTCGTGTGGCAGCTTATGTTGAAGCGGACAACGAGACGGCACGACAGGATGCTTTGGACCTGTTGGATGAGGAGCGTGATATAGCAGCTGCCCGCTCGGCGATTTACCAACAGGATCTTCGTCGTTATCACAGTCGCCGGGTCAGAACCAGAACTTTTCAAGAAGGAGATTGGTGCTTCGGCTCATCCAAGATCAGACCGATATGCATAAGTTATCCCCACCTTGGGAGGGGCCTTTCGTGGTCAGCAAGAATCTGCACAATGGGTCATACTATCTGATCGATATTCGAGAGCATAAAGACTCACGTACATCAGAGGAGGAGACCAACAGGCCGTGGAACATAGCTCATCTTCGGCCTTACTATACCTGAGCCATCGGCTCTACTTATGTACATATTATGACAATGTATATATTATGCTTAATATAATAAACCGGAGCCTCAGCTAAAGCGGGGTATTTGTTCTTTTACATCATGCGTGGTTACACGGAGTTGTTCTGTCTTAAAGCGGCCTCCGGTTTGCCCCTTGAAAATTTTATAAACATCACTTGGGGGCTTGGTCGTGTCCGAACCAATGCAACACCTTTTGATAGGCGCAAGCCACCAAGATCAATTGGGGACATGGTTAGGTCTGAACTAGTCACGCTTTTTGATTGGCCTAAAGGCCACAAAGTCACTTGGGGGCTTGGTCGAACCCGAACCATTGCCACGCCTCTTGACCGGCATAAATGCCACGGTTTCATTTGGGGACCTAGCTGACTTGAACCGTAGCTACACCTATCAGGGAGCTTGGCCATGTCTGACCACGGTAACACCATCTGATCGGCTCAATAAAGCCTCTTTTTGCAAACGGTTTTATCATTGCCTTTGCTTCCATATTTTTTCATAACTGTTATTCGATTTTCGTTGCGTTTTTAAACCGAGAACACTTTTAAACCGGTTCAAACTGTCAATTGACGGAACTCGGTCCATTTTTAATCCAGAGATAATTTGCCCGGTTTGACTTTTTCTGTTAACATCCCATTATGGAGTAGCAGGGGGCTTATCATGACCCGGCACGGTTTACATGGTAAACCGGCATTATAAACACAGGAGCTGTTTTCTCCTTTGACGGTAATGGTTTATAAAACCTCCGCTTCAAGATTGGCTAAGCCAACTTCATGCCCAGCGATGGCAGTTTAAGATTTTGTGATTGTAGGAAATATAGATTAAGGGTTTCGATCATTCAAACAAAAGTATCAGTACCTATGCATGAAGGCATTTTAGAAGTAACGGTATTGGCTATCCTATTACAAGGCAACATGGTGCCCAAATAAGATCATTGTTTTCTTGGCGGAATATAACAAAACAGCCATTTAAAACCGGATTCCGGTTCATGCTTGGTCACCGCCCTGATCTGACGGTTGTGGGTCATCCTGCGCTGCTTCAGCTTCTTCGTCCCTACCCAGTGGCTGGAAGTCAACAGTGGTCCAGTCGATTCCCCTTAAGGCTTGAAAGACAGCTTCGTCATGGATCAGTGAAGACGGTTCAATATCAGGAGCGTAAGTATGCTTACGGGTTGGAGGAATCACATTCTCCGCTTCGGGAATTGGTGCAGCCACTCGTTTGTTCTGATCGTTATATTGAGCTTGATAATGGGACAAGTCTACCTCTTCCGCTAATTGGCAAGCCAGAGGGCGCACCGCCCGGTTTATCGCTCTCAGATCATCTTCGTTGAACTCTGAACCGTCTTCCTTCAAACTGGGATAGCCCTGAGCTGCCTCAACAGGACCGAAATCCGGCACCCATGCTTTCGCCCGGATTAAGGCATTAATGGCTCCGGTTCGAGCAGTAGATTTCTTCAGCTCTTCAACCCGGGCAGGAAGCATTGACAACCTCTTCAGAGTATCTTGAATTAAAGTGGGTGCCGGATTGTTGTGTGATGCAGTGGTGATGATCCGCTGCGCTCCAGTATACAGCTATTCGATTAATGTGTAGGCAGCTTTCAATTTCATCCGAACATCTGACCCCAAGTGACCAATGCGTGTGCCTGCAGCATTACAAAAAAGATCACAAACCGGACCTATCACAAGAAGGCCAAGTTATCATAGAAACCAAAGGAAGCTTACCAAAGATGGCAGCAGTCATGGCATGCACTTGCCGCTTTATGTTGGTCAGCTCATCTACCACCGGTTTAAGGGCAGCTTCAGCGTTTTCAACTTTTTTCGTTAAAGCGGCCTTCTCGGTGGCCCAATCCGCCCGCTCCTTTTTGAAGCCCTCCT